>NW_026989456.1:0-34081 GCF_030222135.1 Aotus nancymaae
GCAGTAAGCACAGGGAAATATCTGCTTCTAAATCCAAAACGCAGCTATCTAACAGAACGGTTGTCAATGTGTGCACTCAACTTCCAGAGTTAAACCCGTGTGTGGATTCAGCAGTCTGCAAACACTTTCTCTGCAGAGTCCCAAAACAGGCGTTTTCAGCCCATTACCGGCATATGGAAGAAACAGCAGTAAGCACAGGGAAATATCTGCTTCTAAATCCAAAACGCAGCTATCTAACAGAACGGTTGTCAATGTGTGCACTCAACTTCCAGAGTTAAACCCGTGTGTGGATTCAGCAGTCTGCAGAGACTTTCTCTGCAGAGTCCCAAAACAGGCGTTTTCAGCCCATTACTGGCATATGGAAGAAACAGCAGTAAGCACAGGGAAATATCTGCTTCTAAATCCAAAACGCAGCTATCTAACAGAACGGTTGTCAATGTGTGCACTCAACTTCCAGAGTTAAACCCGTGTGTGGATTCAGCAGTCTGCAGAGACTTTCTCTGCAGAGTCCCAAAACAGGCGTTTTCAGCCCATTACCGGCATATGGAAGAAACAGCAGTAAGCACAGGGAAATATCTGCTTCTAAATCCAAAACGCAGCTATCTAACAGAACAGTTGTCAATGTGTGCACTCAACTTCCAGAGTTAAACCCGTGTGTGGATTCAGCAGTCTGCAGAGACTTTCTCTGCAGAGTCCCAAAACAGGCGTTTTCAGCCCATTACCGGCATATGGAAGAAACAGCAGTAAGCACAGGGAAATATCTGCTTCTAAATCCAAAACGCAGCTATCTAACAGAACGGTTGTCAATGTGTGCACTCAACTTCCAGAGTTAAACCCGTGTGTGGATTCAGCAGTCTGCAGAGACTTTCTCTGCAGAGTCCCAAAACAGGCGTTTTCAGCCCATTACCGGCATATGGAAGAAACAGCAGTAAGCACAGGGAAATATCTGCTTCTAAATCCAAAACGCAGCTATCTAACAGAACGGTTGTCAATGTGTGCACTCAACTTCCAGAGTTAAACCCGTGTGTGGATTCAGCAGTCTGCAAACACTTTCTCTGCAGAGTCCCAAAACAGGCGTTTTCAGCCCATTACCGGCATATGGAAGAAACAGCAGTAAGCACAGGGAAATATCTGCTTCTAAATCCAAAACGCAGCTATCTAACAGAACGGTTGTCAATGTGTGCACTCAACTTCCAGAGTTAAACCCGTGTGTGGATTCGGCAGTCTGCAGAGACTTTCTCTGCAGAGTCCCAAAACAGGCGTTTTCAGCCCATTACCGGCATATGGAAGAAACAGCAGTAAGCACAGGGAAATATCTGCTTCTAAATCCAAAACGCAGCTATCTAACAGAACGGTTGTCAATGTGTGCACTCAACTTCCAGAGTTAAACCCGTGTGTGGATTCAGCAGTCTGCAGAGACTTTCTCTGCAGAGTCCCAAAACAGGCGTTTTCAGCCCATTACCGGCATATGGAAGAAACAGCAGTAAGCACAGGGAAATATCTGCTTCTAAATCCAAAACGCAGCTATCTAACAGAACGGTTGTCAATGTGTGCACTCAACTTCCAGAGTTAAACCCGTGTGTGGATTCAGCAGTCTGCAGAGACTTTCTCTGCAGAGTCCCAAAACAGGCGTTTTCAGCCCATTACCGGCATATGGAAGAAACAGCAGTAAGCACAGGGAAATATCTGCTTCTAAATCCAAAACGCAGCTATCTAACAGAACGGTTGTCAATGGGTGCACTCAACTTCCAGAGTTAAACCCGTGTGTGGATTCAGCAGTCTGCAAACACTTTCTCTGCAGAGTCCCAAAACAGGCGTTTTCAGCCCATTACCGGCATATGGAAGAAACAGCAGTAAGCACAGGGAAATATCTGCTTCTAAATCCAAAACGCAGCTATCTAACAGAACGGTTGTCAATGTGTGCACTCAACTTCCAGAGGTAAACCCGTGTGTGGATTCAGCAGTCTGCAAACACTTTCTCTGCAAAGTCCCAAAACAGGCGTTTTCAGCCCATTACCGGCATATGGAAGAAACAGCAGTAAGCACAGGGAAATATCTGCTTCTAAATCCAAAACGCAGCTATCTAACAGAACGGTTGTCAATGTGTGCACTCAACTTCCAGAGGTAAACCCGTGTGTGGATTCAGCAGTCTGCAAACACTTTCTCTGCAGAGTCCCAAAAGAGGCGTTTTCAGCCCATTACCGGCATATGGAAGAAACAGCAGTAAGCACAGGGAAATATCTGCTTCTAAATCCAAAACGCAGCTATCTAACAGAACGGTTGTCAATGTGTGCACTCAACTTCCAGAGTTAAACCCGTGTGTGGATTCAGCAGTCTGCAAACACTTTCTCTGCAGAGTCCCAAAACAGGCGTTTTCAGCCCATTACCGGCATATGGAAGAAACAGCAGTAAGCACAGGGAAATATCTGCTTCTAAATCCAAAACGCAGCTATCTAACAGAACGGTTGTCAATGTGTGCACTCAACTTCCAGAGTTAAACCCGTGTGTGGATTCAGCAGTCTGCAGAGACTTTCTCTGCAGAGTCCCAAAACAGGCGTTTTCAGCCCATTACCGGCATATGGAAGAAACAGCAGTAAGCACAGGGAAATATCTGCTTCTAAATCCAAAACGCAGCTATCTAACAGAACGGTTGTCAATGTGTGCACTCAACTTCCAGAGTTAAACCCGTGTGTGGATTCAGCAGTCTGCAGAGACTTTCTCTGCAGAGTCCCAAAACAGGCGTTTTCAGCCCATTACCGGCATATGGAAGAAACAGCAGTAAGCACAGGGAAATATCTGCTTCTAAATCCAAAACGCAGCTATCTAACAGAACGGTTGTCAATGTGTGCACTCAACTTCCAGAGTTAAACCCGTGTGTGGATTCAGCAGTCTGCAAACACTTTCTCTGCAGAGTCCCAAAACAGGCGTTTTCAGCCCATTACCGGCATATGGAAGAAACAGCAGTAAGCACAGGGAAATATCTGCTTCTAAATCCAAAACGCAGCTATCTAACAGAACGGTTGTCAATGTGTGCACTCAACTTCCAGAGTTAAACCCGTGTGTGGATTCAGCAGTCTGCAAACACTTTCTCTGCAGAGTCCCAAAACAGGCGTTTTCAGCCCATTACCGGCATATGGAAGAAACAGCAGTAAGCACAGGGAAATATCTGCTTCTAAATCCAAAACGCAGCTATCTAACAGAACGGTTGTCAATGTGTGCACTCAACTTCCAGAGTTAAACCCGTGTGTGGATTCAGCAGTCTGCAGAGACTTTCTCTGCAGAGTCCCAAAACAGGCGTTTTCAGCCCATTACCGGCATATGGAAGAAACAGCAGTAAGCACAGGGAAATATCTGCTTCTAAATCCAAAACGCAGCTATCTAACAGAACGGTTGTCAATGTGTGCACTCAACTTCCAGAGTTAAACCCGTGTGTGGATTCAGCAGTCTGCAGAGACTTTCTCTGCAGAGTCCCAAAACAGGCGTTTTCAGCCCATTACCGGCATATGGAAGAAACAGCAGTAAGCACAGGGAAATATCTGCTTCTAAATCCAAAACGCAGCTATCTAACAGAACAGTTGTCAATGTGTGCACTCAACTTCCAGAGTTAAACCCGTGTGTGGATTCAGCAGTCTGCAGAGACTTTCTCTGCAGAGTCCCAAAACAGGCGTTTTCAGCCCATTACCGGCATATGGAAGAAACAGCAGTAAGCACAGGGAAATATCTGCTTCTAAATCCAAAACGCAGCTATCTAACAGAACGGTTGTCAATGTGTGCACTCAACTTCCAGAGTTAAACCCGTGTGTGGATTCAGCAGTCTGCAGAGACTTTCTCTGCAGAGTCCCAAAACAGGCGTTTTCAGCCCATTACCGGCATATGGAAGAAACAGCAGTAAGCACAGGGAAATATCTGCTTCTAAATCCAAAACGCAGCTATCTAACAGAACGGTTGTCAATGTGTGCACTCAACTTCCAGAGTTAAACCCGTGTGTGGATTCAGCAGTCTGCAAACACTTTCTCTGCAGAGTCCCAAAACAGGCGTTTTCAGCCCATTACCGGCATATGGAAGAAACAGCAGTAAGCACAGGGAAATATCTGCTTCTAAATCCAAAACGCAGCTATCTAACAGAACGGTTGTCAATGTGTGCACTCAACTTCCAGAGTTAAACCCGTGTGTGGATTCAGCAGTCTGCAAACACTTTCTCTGCAGAGTCCCAAAACAGGCGTTTTCAGCCCATTACCGGCATATGGAAGAAACAGCAGTAAGCACAGGGAAATATCTGCTTCTAAATCCAAAACGCAGCTATCTAACAGAACGGTTGTCAATGTGTGCACTCAACTTCCAGAGTTAAACCAGTGTGTGGATTCAGCAGTCTGCAGAGACTTTCTCTGCAGAGTCCCAAAACAGGCGTTTTCAGCCCATTACCGGCATATGGAAGAAACAGCAGTAAGCACAGGGAAATATCTGCTTCTAAATCCAAAACGCAGCTATCTAACAGAACGGTTGTCAATGTGTGCACTCAACTTCCAGAGTTAAATCCGTGTGTGGATTCAGCAGTCTGCAGAGACTTTCTCTGCAGAGTCCCAAAACAGGCGTTTTCAGCCCATTACCGGCATATGGAAGAAACAGCAGTAAGCACAGGGAAATATCTGCTTCTAAATCCAAAACGCAGCTATCTAACAGAACGGTTGTCAATGTGTGCACTCAACTTCCAGAGTTAAACCCGTGTGTGGATTCAGCAGTCTGCAAACACTTTCTCTGCAGAGTCCCAAAACAGGCGTTTTCAGCCCATTACCGGCATGTGGAAGAAACAGCAGTAAGCACATGGAAATATCTGCTTCTAAATCCAAAACGCAGCTATCTAACAGAACGGATGTCAATGTGTGCACTCAACTTCCAGAGTTAAACCCGTGTGTGGATTCAGCAGTCTGCAGAGACTTTCTCTGCAGAGTCCCAAAACAGGCGTTTTCAGCCCATTACCGGCATATGGAAGAAACAGCAGTAAGCACAGGGAAATATCTGCTTCTAAATCCAAAACGCAGCTATCTAACAGAACGGTTGTCAATGTGTGCACTCAACTTCCAGAGTTAAACCCGTGTGTGGATTCAGCAGTCTGCAGAGACTTTCTCTGCAGAGTCCCAAAACAGGCGTTTTCAGCCCATTACCGGCATATGGAAGAAACAGCAGTAAGCACAGGGAAATATCTGCTTCTAAATCCAAAACGCAGCTATCTAACAGAACGGTTGTCAATGTGTGCACTCAACTTCCAGAGTTAAACCCGTGTGTGGATTCAGCAGTCTGCAGAGACTTTCTCTGCAGAGTCCCAAAACAGGCATTTTCAGCCCATTACCGGCATATGGAAGAAACAGCAGTAAGCACAGGGAAATATCTGCTTCTAAATCCAAAACGCAGCTATCTAACAGAACGGTTGTCAATGTGTGCACTCAACTTCCAGAGTTAAACCCGTGTGTGGATTCAGCAGTCTGCAAACACTTTCTCTGCAGAGTCCCAAAACAGGCGTTTTCAGCCCATTACCGGCATATGGAAGAAACAGCAGTAAGCACAGGGAAATATCTGCTTCTAAATCCAAAACGCAGCTATCTAACAGAACGGTTGTCAATGTGTGCACTCAACTTCCAGAGTTAATCCGGTGTGTGGATTCAGCAGTCTGCAAACACTTTCTCTGCAGAGTCCCAAAACAGGCGTTTTCAGCCCATTACCGGCATATGGAAGAAACAGCAGTAAGCACAGGGAAATATCTGCTTCTAAATCCAAAACGCAGCTATCTAACAGAACGGTTGTCAATGTGTGCACTCAACTTCCAGAGTTAAACCCGTGTGTGGATTCGGCAGTCTGCAGAGACTTTCTCTGCAGAGTCCCAAAACAGGCGTTTTCAGCCCATTACCGGCATATGGAAGAAACAGCAGTAAGCACAGGGAAATATCTGCTTCTAAATCCAAAACGCAGCTATCTAACAGAACGGTTGTCAATGTGTGCACTCAACTTCCAGAGTTAAACCCGTGTGTGGATTCAGCAGTCTGCAGAGACTTTCTCTGCAGAGTCCCAAAACAGGCGTTTTCAGCCCATTACCGGCATATGGAAGAAACAGCAGTAAGCACAGGGAAATATCTCCTTCTAAATCCAAAACGCAGCTATCTAACAGAACGGTTGTCAATGTGTGCACTCAACTTCCAGAGTTAAACCCGTGTGTGGATTCAGCAGTCTGCAGAGACTTTCTCTGCAGAGTCCCAAAACAGGCGTTTTCAGCCCATTACCGGCATATGGAAGAAACAGCAGTAAGCACAGGGAAATATCTGCTTCTAAATCCAAAACGCAGCTATCTAACAGAACGGTTGTCAATGTGTGCACTCAACTTCCAGAGTTAAACCCGTGTGTGGATTCAGCAGTCTGCAGAGACTTTCTCTGCAGAGTCCCAAAACAGGCGTTTTCAGCCCATTACCGGCATATGGAAGAAACAGCAGTAAGCACAGGGAAATATCTGCTTCTAAATCCAAAACGCAGCTATCTAACAGAACGGTTGTCAATGTGTGCACTCAACTTCCAGAGTTAAACTCGTGTGTGGATTCAGCAGTCTGCAAACACTTTCTCTGCAGAGTCCCAAAACAGGCGTTTTCAGCCCATTACCGGCATATGGAAGAAACAGCAGTAAGCAGAGGGAAATATCTGCTTCTAAATCCAAAACGCAGCTATCTAACAGAATGGTTGTCAATGTGTGCACTCAACTTCCAGAGGTAAACCCGTGTGTGGATTCAGCAGTCTGCAAACACTTTCTCTGCAGAGTCCCAAAACAGGCGTTTTCAGCCCATTACCGGCATATGGAAGAAACAGCAGAAAGCACAGGGAAATATCTGCTTCTAAATCCAAAACGCAGCTATCTAACAGAACGGTTGTCAATGTGTGCACTCAACTTCCAGAGTTAAACCCGTGTGTGGATTCAGCAGTCTGCAAACACTTTCTCTGCAGAGTCCCAAAACAGGCGTTTTCAGCCCATTACCGGCATATGGAAGAAACAGCAGTAAGCACAGGGAAATATCTGCTTCTAAATCCAAAACGCAGCTATCTAACAGAACGGTTGTCAATGTGTGCACTCAACTTCCAGAGTTAAACCCGTGTGTGGATTCAGCAGTCTGCAGAGACTTTCTCTGCAGAGTCCGAAAACAGGCGTTTTCAGCCCATTACCGGCATATGGAAGAAACAGCAGTAAGCACAGGGAAATATCTGCTTCTAAATCCAAAACGCAGCTATCTAACAGAACGGTTGTCAATGTGTGCACTCAACTTCCAGAGTTAAACCCGTGTGTGGATTCAGCAGTCTGCAGAGACTTTCTCTGCAGAGTCCCAAAACAGGCGTTTTCAGCCCATTACCGGCATATGGAAGAAACAGCAGTAAGCACAGGGAAATATCTGCTTCTAAATCCAAAACGCAGTTATCTAACAGAACGGTTGTCAATGTGTGCACTCAACTTCCAGAGTTAAACCCGTGTGTGGATTCAGCAGTCTGCAGAGACTTTCTCTGCAGAGTCCCAAAACAGGCATTTTCAGCCCATTACCGGCATATGGAAGAAACAGCAGTAAGCACAGGGAAATATCTGCTTCTAAATCCAAAACGCAGCTATCTAACAGAACGGTTGTCAATGTGTGCACTCAACTTCCAGAGTTAAACCCGAGTGTGGATTCAGCAGTCTGCAAACACTTTCTCTGCAGAGTCCCAAAACAGGCGTTTTCAGCCCATTACCGGCATATGGAAGAAACAGCAGTAAGCACAGGGAAATATCTGCTTCTAAATCCAAAACGCAGCTATCTAACAGAACGGTTGTCAATGTGTGCACTCAACTTCCAGAGTTAATCCGGTGTGTGGATTCAGCAGTCTGCAAACACTTTCTCTGCAGAGTCCCAAAACAGGCGTTTTCAGCCCATTACCGGCATATGGAAGAAACAGCAGTAAGCACAGGGAAATATCTGCTTCTAAATCCAAAACGCAGCTATCTAACAGAACGGTTGTCAATGTGTGCACTCAACTTCCAGAGTTAAACCCGTGTGTGGATTCGGCAGTCTGCAGAGACTTTCTCTGCAGAGTCCCAAAACAGGCGTTTTCAGCCCATTACCGGCATATGGAAGAAACAGCAGTAAGCACAGGGAAATATCTGCTTCTAAATCCAAAACGCAGCTATCTAACAGAACGGTTGTCAATGTGTGCACTCAACTTCCAGAGTTAAACCCGTGTGTGGATTCAGCAGTCTGCAGAGACTTTCTCTGCAGAGTCCCAAAACAGGCGTTTTCAGCCCATTACCGGCATATGGAAGAAATAGCAGTAAGCACAGGGAAATATCTGCTTCTAAATCCAAAACGCAGCTATCTAACAGAACGGTTGTCAATGTGTGCACTCAACTTCCAGAGTTAAACCCGTGTGTGGATTCAGCAGTCTGCAGAGACTTTCTCTGCAGAGTCCCAAAACAGGCGTTTTCAGCCCATTACCGGCATATGGAAGAAACAGCAGTAAGCACAGGGAAATATCTGCTTCTAAATCCAAAACGCAGCTATCTAACAGAACGGTTGTCAATGTGTGCACTCAACTTCCAGAGTTAAACCCGTGTGTGGATTCAGCAGTCTGCAGAGACTTTCTCTGCAGAGTCCCAAAACAGGCGTTTTCAGCCCATTACCGGCATATGGAAGAAACAGCAGTAAGCACAGGGAAATATCTGCTTCTAAATCCAAAACGCAGCTATCTAACAGAACGGTTGTCAATGTGTGCACTCAACTTCCAGAGTTAAACCCGTGTGTGGATTCAGCAGTCTGCAGAGACTTTCTCTGCAGAGTCCCAAAACAGGCGTTTTCAGCCCATTACCGGCATATGGAAGAAACAGCAGTAAGCACAGGGAAATATCTGCTTCTAAATCCAAAATGCAGCTATCTAACAGAACGGTTGTCAATGTGTGCACTCAACTTCCAGAGTTAAACCCGTGTGTGGATTCAGCAGTCTGCAAACACTTTCTCTGCAGAGTCCCAAAACAGGCGTTTTCAGCCCATTACCAGCATATGGAAGAAACAGCAGTAAGCACAGGGAAATATCTGCTTCTAAATCCAAAACGCAGCTATCTAACAGAACGGTTGTCAATGTGTGCACTCAACTTCCAGAGGTAAACCCGTGTGTGGATTCAGCAGTCTGCAAACACTTTCTCTGCAGAGTCCCAAAACAGGCGTTTTCAGCCCATTACCGGCATATGGAAGAAACAGCAGTAAGCACAGGGAAATATCTGCTTCTAAATCCAAAACGCAGCTATCTAACAGAACGGTTGTCAATGTGTGCACTCAACTTCCAGAGTTAAACCCGTGTGTGGATTCAGCAGTCTGCAAACACTTTCTCTGCAGAGTCCCAAAACAGGCGTTTTCAGCCCATTACCGGCATATGGAAGAAACAGCAGTAAGCACAGGGAAATATCTGCTTCTAAATCCAAAACGCAGCTATCTAACAGAACGGTTGTCAATGTGTGCACTCAACTTCCAGAGTTAAACCCGTGTGTGGATTCAGCAGTCTGCAGAGACTTTCTCTGCAGAGTCCCAAAACAGGCGTTTTCAGTCCATTACCGGCATATGGAAGAAACAGCAGTAAGCACAGGGAAATATCTGCTTCTAAATCCAAAACGCAGCTATCTAACAGAACGGTTGTCAATGTGTGCACTCAACTTCCAGAGTTAAACCCGTGTGTGGATTCAGCAGTCTGCAGAGACTTTCTCTGCAGAGTCCCAAAACAGGCGTTTTCAGCCCATTACCGGCATATGGAAGAAACAGCAGTAAGCACAGGGAAATATCTGCTTCTAAATCCAAAACGCAGCTATCTAACAGAACAGTTGTCAATGTGTGCACTCAACTTCCAGAGTTAAACCCGTGTGTGGATTCAGCAGTCTGCAGAGACTTTCTCTGCAGAGTCCCAAAACAGGCGTTTTCAGCCCATTACCGGCATATGGAAGAAACAGCAGTAAGCACAGGGAAATATCTGCTTCTAAATCCAAAACGCAGCTATCTAACAGAACGGTTGTCAATGTGTGCACTCAACTTCCAGAGTTAAACCCGTGTGTGGATTCAGCAGTCTGCAGAGACTTTCTCTGCAGAGTCCCAAAACAGGCGTTTTCAGCCCATTACCGGCATATGGAAGAAACAGCAGTAAGCACAGGGAAATATCTGCTTCTAAATCCAAAACGCAGCTATCTAACAGAACGGTTGTCAATGTGTGCACTCAACTTCCAGAGTTAAACCCGTGTGTGGATTCAGCAGTCTGCAAACACTTTCTCTGCAGAGTCCCAAAACAGGCGTTTTCAGCCCATTACCGGCATATGGAAGAAACAGCAGTAAGCACAGGGAAATATCTGCTTCTAAATCCAAAACGCAGCTATCTAACAGAACGGTTGTCAATGTGTGCACTCAACTTCCAGAGTTAAACCCGTGTGTGGATTCGGCAGTCTGCAGAGACTTTCTCTGCAGAGTCCCAAAACAGGCGTTTTCAGCCCATTACCGGCATATGGAAGAAACAGCAGTAAGCACAGGGAAATATCTGCTTCTAAATCCAAAACGCAGCTATCTAACAGAACGGTTGTCAATGTGTGCACTCAACTTCCAGAGTTAAACCCGTGTGTGGATTCAGCAGTCTGCAGAGACTTTCTCTGCAGAGTCCCAAAACAGGCGTTTTCAGCCCATTACCGGCATATGGAAGAAACAGCAGTAAGCACAGGGAAATATCTGCTTCTAAATCCAAAACGCAGCTATCTAACAGAACGGTTGTCAATGTGTGCACTCAACTTCCAGAGTTAAACCCGTGTGTGGATTCAGCAGTCTGCAGAGACTTTCTCTGCAGAGTCCCAAAACAGGCGTTTTCAGCCCATTACCGGCATATGGAAGAAACAGCAGTAAGCACAGGGAAATATCTGCTTCTAAATCCAAAACGCAGCTATCTAACAGAACGGTTGTCAATGGGTGCACTCAACTTCCAGAGTTAAACCCGTGTGTGGATTCAGCAGTCTGCAAACACTTTCTCTGCAGAGTCCCAAAACAGGCGTTTTCAGCCCATTACCGGCATATGGAAGAAACAGCAGTAAGCACAGGGAAATATCTGCTTCTAAATCCAAAACGCAGCTATCTAACAGAACGGTTGTCAATGTGTGCACTCAACTTCCAGAGGTAAACCCGTGTGTGGATTCAGCAGTCTGCAAACACTTTCTCTGCAGAGTCCCAAAACAGGCGTTTTCAGCCCATTACCGGCATATGGAAGAAACAGCAGTAAGCACAGGGAAATATCTGCTTCTAAATCCAAAACGCAGCTATCTAACAGAACGGTTGTCAATGTGTGCACTCAACTTCCAGAGGTAAACCCGTGTGTGGATTCAGCAGTCTGCAAACACTTTCTCTGCAGAGTCCCAAAAGAGGCGTTTTCAGCCCATTACCGGCATATGGAAGAAACAGCAGTAAGCACAGGGAAATATCTGCTTCTAAATCCAAAACGCAGCTATCTAACAGAACGGTTGTCAATGTGTGCACTCAACTTCCAGAGTTAAACCCGTGTGTGGATTCAGCAGTCTGCAGAGACTTTCTCTGCAGAGTCCCAAAACAGGCGTTTTCAGCCCATTACCGGCATATGGAAGAAACAGCAGTAAGCACAGGGAAATATCTGCTTCTAAATCCAAAATGCAGCTATCTAACAGAACGGTTGTCAATGTGTGCACTCAACTTCCAGAGTTAAACCCGTGTGTGGATTCAGCAGTCTGCAAACACTTTCTCTGCAGAGTCCCAAAACAGGCGTTTTCAGCCCATTACCAGCATATGGAAGAAACAGCAGTAAGCACAGGGAAATATCTGCTTCTAAATCCAAAACGCAGCTATCTAACAGAACGGTTGTCAATGTGTGCACTCAACTTCCAGAGGTAAACCCGTGTGTGGATTCAGCAGTCTGCAAACACTTTCTCTGCAGAGTCCCAAAACAGGCGTTTTCAGCCCATTACCGGCATATGGAAGAAACAGCAGTAAGCACAGGGAAATATCTGCTTCTAAATCCAAAACGCAGCTATCTAACAGAACGGTTGTCAATGTGTGCACTCAACTTCCAGAGTTAAACCCCCGTGTGTGTGGATTCAGCAGTCTGCAAACACTTTCTCTGCAGAGTCCCAAAACAGGCGTTTTCAGCCCATTACCGGCATATGGAAGAAACAGCAGTAAGCACAGGGAAATATCTGCTTCTAAATCCAAAACGCAGCTATCTAACAGAACGGTTGTCAATGTGTGCACTCAACTTCCAGAGTTAAACCCGTGTGTGGATTCAGCAGTCTGCAGAGACTTTCTCTGCAGAGTCCCAAAACAGGCGTTTTCAGCCCATTACCGGCATATGGAAGAAACAGCAGTAAGCACAGGGAAATATCTGCTTCTAAATCCAAACGCAGCTATCTAACAGAACGGTTGTCAATGTGTGCACTCAACTTCCAGAGTTAAACCCGTGTGTGGATTCAGCAGTCTGCAGAGACTTTCTCTGCAGAGTCCCAAAACAGGCGTTTTCAGCCCATTACCGGCATATGGAAGAAACAGCAGTAAGCACAGGGAAATATCTGCTTCTAAATCCAAAACGCAGCTATCTAACAGAACAGTTGTCAATGTGTGCACTCAACTTCCAGAGTTAAACCCGTGTGTGGATTCAGCAGTCTGCAGAGACTTTCTCTGCAGAGTCCCAAAACAGGCGTTTTCAGCCCATTACCGGCATATGGAAGAAACAGCAGTAAGCACAGGGAAATATCTGCTTCTAAATCCAAAACGCAGCTATCTAACAGAACGGTTGTCAATGTGTGCACTCAACTTCCAGAGTTAAACCCGTGTGTGGATTCAGCAGTCTGCAGAGACTTTCTCTGCAGAGGTCCCAAAACAGGCGTTTTCAGCCCATTACCGGCATATGGAAGAAACAGCAGTAAGCACAGGGAAATATCTGCTTCTAAATCCAAAACGCAGCTATCTAACAGAACGGTTGTCAATGTGTGCACTCAACTTCCAGAGTTAAACCCGTGTGTGGATTCAGCAGTCTGCAAACACTTTCTCTGCAGAGTCCCAAAACAGGCGTTTTCAGCCCATTACCGGCATATGGAAGAAACAGCAGTAAGCACAGGGAAATATCTGCTTCTAAATCCAAAACGCAGCTATCTAACAGAACGGTTGTCAATGTGTGCACTCAACTTCCAGAGTTAAACCCGTGTGTGGATTCGGCAGTCTGCAGAGACTTTCTCTGCAGAGTCCAAAACAGGCGTTTTCAGCCATTACCCGGCATATGGAAGAAACAGCAGTAAGCACAGGGAAATATCTGCTTCTAAATCCAAAACGCAGCTTTCTAACAGAACGGTTGTCAATGTGTGCACTCAACTTCCAGAGTTAAACCCGTGTGTGGATTCAGCAGTCTGCAGAGACTTTCTCTGCAGAGTCCCAAAACAGGCGTTTTCAGCCCATTACCGGCATATGGAAGAAACAGCAGTAAGCACAGGGAAATATCTGCTTCTAAATCCAAAACGCAGCTATCTAACAGAACGGTTGTCAATGTGTGCACTCAACTTCCAGAGTTAAACCCGTGTGTGGATTCAGCAGTCTGCAGAGACTTTCTCTGCAGAGTCCCAAAACAGGCGTTTTCAGCCATTACCGGCATATGGAAGAAACAGCAGTAAGCACAGGGAAATATCTGCTTCTAAATCCAAAACGCAGCTATCTAACAGAACGGTTGTCAATGGGTGCACTCAACTTCCAGAGTTAAACCCGTGTGTGGATTCAGCAGTCTGCAAACACTTTCTCTGCAGAGTCCCAAAACAGGCGTTTTCAGCCCATTACCGGCATATGGAAGAAACAGCAGTAAGCACAGGGAAATATCTGCTTCTAAATCCAAAACGCAGCTATCTAACAGAACGTTGTCAATGTGTGCACTCAACTTCCAGAGGTAAACCCGTGTGTGGATTCAGCAGTCTGCAAACACTTTCTCTGCAGAGTCCCAAAACAGGCGTTTTCAGCCCATTACCGGCATATGGAAGAAACAGCAGTAAGCACAGGGAAATATCTGCTTCTAAATCCAAAACGCAGCTATCTAACAGAACGGTTGTCAATGTGTGCACTCAACTTCCAGAGGTAAACCCGTGTGTGGATTCAGCAGTCTGCAAACACTTTCTCTGCAGAGTCCCAAAAGAGGCGTTTTCAGCCCATTACCGGCATATGGAAGAAACAGCAGTAAGCACAGGGAAATATCTGCTTCTAAATCCAAAACGCAGCTATCTAACAGAACGGTTGTCATGTGTGCACTCAACTTCCAGAGTTAAACCCGTGTGTGGATTCAGCAGTCTGCAAACACTTTCTCTGCTGAGTCCCAAAACAGGCGTTTTCAGCCCATTACCGGCATATGGAAGAAACAGCAGTAAGCACAGGGAAATATCTGCTTCTAAATCCAAAACGCAGCTATCTAACAGAACGGTTGTCAATGTGTGCACTCAACTTCCAGAGTTAAACCCGTGTGTGGATTCAGCAGTCTGCAGAGACTTTCTCTGCAGAGTCCCAAAACAGGCGTTTTCAGCCCATTACCGGCATATGGAAGAAACAGCAGTAAGCACAGGGAAATATCTGCTTCTAAATCCAAAACGCAGCTATCTAACAGAACGGTTGTCAATGTGGTGCACTCAACTTCCAGAGTTAAACCCGTGTGTGGATTCAGCAGTCTGCAGAGACTTTCTCTGCAGAGTCCCAAAACAGGCGTTTTCAGCCCATTACCGGCATATGGAAGAAACAGCAGTAAGCACAGGGAAATATCTGCTTCTAAATCCAAAACGCAGCTATCTAACAGAACGGTTGTCAATGTGTGCACTCAACTTCCAGAGTTAAACCCGTGTGTGGATTCAGCAGTCTGCAAGACTTTCTCTGCAGAGTCCCAAAACAGGCGTTTTCAGCCCATTACCGGCATATGGAAGAAACAGCAGTAAGCACAGGGAAATATCTGCTTCTAAATCCAAAACGCAGCTATCTAACAGAACGGTTGTCAATGTGTGCACTCAACTTCCAGAGTTAAACTCGTGTGTGGATTCAGCAGTCTGCAAACACTTTCTCTGCAGAGTCCCAAAACAGGCGTTTTCAGCCCATTACCGGCATATGGAAGAAACAGCAGTAAGCACAGGGAAATATCTGCTTCTAAATCCAAAACGCAGCTATCTAACAGAACGGTTGTCAATGTGTGCACTCAACTTCCAGAGTAAACCCGTGTGTGGATTCAGCAGTCTGCAAACACTTTCTCTGCAGAGTCCCAAAACAGGCGTTTTCAGCCCATTACCGGCATATGGAAGAAACAGCAGTAAGCACAGGGAAATATCTGCTTCTAAATCCAAAACGCAGCTATCTAACAGAACGGTTGTCAATGTGTGCACTCAACTTCCAGAGTTAAACCGTGTGTGGATTCAGCAGTCTGCAGAGACTTTCTCTGCAGAGTCCCAAAACAGGCGTTTTCAGCCCATTACCGGCATATGGAAGAAACAGCAGTAAGCACAGGGAAATATCTGCTTCTAAATCCAAAACGCAGCTATCTAACAGAACGGTTGTCAATGTGTGCACTCAACTTCCAGAGTTAAACCCGTGTGTGGATTCAGCAGTCTGCAGAGACTTTCTCTGCAGAGTCCCAAAACAGGCGTTTTCAGCCCATTACCGGCAAATGGAAGAAACAGCAGTAAGCACAGGGAAATATCTGCTTCTAATCCAAAACGCAGCTATCTAACAGAACGGTTGTCAATGTGTGCACTCAACTTCCAGAGTTAAACCCGTGTGTGGATTCAGCAGTCTGCAGAGACTTTCTCTGCAGAGTCCCAAAACAGGCGTTTTCAGCCCATTACCGGCATATGGAAGAAACAGCAGTAAGCACAGGGAAATATCTGCTTCTAAATCCAAAACGCAGCTATCTAACAGAACGGTTGTCAATTGTGTGCACTCATACTTCCAGAGTTAAACCCGTGTGTGGATTCAGCAGTCTGCAGAGACTTTCTCTGCAGAGTCCCAAAACAGGCATTTTCAGCCCATTACCGGCATATGGAAGAAACAGCAGTAAGCACAGGGAAATATCTGCTTCTAAATCCAAAACGCAGCTATCTAACAGAACGGTTGTCAATGTGTGCACTCAACTTCCAGAGTTAAACCCGAGTGTGGATTCAGCAGTCTGCAAACATCTTTCTCTGCAGAGTCCCAAAACAGGCGTTTTCAGCCCATTACCCGGCATATGGAAGAAACAGCAGTAAGCACAGGGAAATATCTGCTTCTAAATCCAAAACGCAGCTATCTAACAGAACGGTTGTCAATGTGTGCACTCAACTTCCAGAGGTAATCCGGTGTGTGGATTCAGCAGTCTGCAAACACTTTCTCTGCAGAGTCCAAAACAGGCGTTTTCAGCCCATTACCGGCATATGGAAGAAACAGCAGTAAGCACAGGGAAATATCTGCTTCTAAATCCAAAACGCAGCTATCTAACAGAACGGTTGTCAATGTGTGCACTCAACTTCCAGAGTTAAACCCGTGTGTGGATTCGGCAGTCTGCAGAGACTTTCTCTGCAGAGTCCCAAAACAGGCGTTTTCAGCCCATTACGGCATATGGAAGAAACAGCAGTAAGCACAGGGAAATATCTGCTTCTAAATCCAAAACGCAGCTATCTAACAGAACGGTTGTCAATGTGTGCACTCACTTCCAGAGTTAAACCCGTGTGTGGATTCAGCAGTCTGCAGAGACTTTCTCTGCAGAGTCCCAAAACAGGCGTTTTCAGCCCATTACCGGCATATGGAAGAAACAGCAGTAAGCACAGGGAAATATCTGCTTCTAAATCCAAAACGCAGCTATCTAACAGAACGGTTGTCAATGTGTGCACTCAACTTCCAGAGTTAAACCCGTGTGTGGATTCAGCAGTCTGCAGAGACTTTCTCTGCAGAGTCCCAAAACAGGCATTTTCAGCCCATTACCGGCATATGGAAGAAACAGCAGTAAGCACAGGGAAATATCTGCTTCTAAATCCAAAACGCAGCTATCTAACAGAACGGTTGTCAATGTGTGCACTCAACTTCCAGAGTTAAACCCGTGTGTGGATTCAGCAGTCTGCAGAGACTTTCCTCTGCAGAGTCCCAAAACAGGCGTTTTCAGCCCATTACCGGCATATGGAAGAAACAGCAGTAAGCACAGGGAAATATCTGCTTCTAAATCCAAAACGCAGCTATCTAACAGAACGGTTGTCAATGTGTGCACTCAACTTCCAGAGTTAAACCCGTGTGTGGATTCAGCAGTCTGCAGAGACTTTCTCTGCAGAGTCCCAAAACAGGCGTTTTCAGCCCATTACCGGCATATGGAAGAAACAGCAGTAGCACAGGGAAATATCTGCTTCTAAATCCAAAACGCAGCTATCTAACAGAACGGTTGTCAATGTGTTGCACTCAACTTCCAGAGTTAAACCCGTGTGTGGATTCAGCAGTCTGCAGAGACTTTCTCTGCAGAGTCCCAAAACAGGCGTTTTTAGCCCATTACCGGCATATGGAAGAAACAGCAGTAAGCACAGGGAAATATCTGCTTCTAAATCCAAAACGCAGCTATCTAACAGAACGGTTGTCAATGTGTGCACTCAACTTCCAGAGTTAAACCCGTGTGTGGATTCAGCAGTCTGCAAACACTTTCTCTGCAGAGTCCCAAAACAGGCGTTTTCAGCCCATTACCAGCATATGGAAGAAACAGCAGTAAGCACAGGGAAATATCTGCTTCTAAATCCAAAACGCAGCTATCTAACAGAACGGTTGTCAATGTGTGCACTCAACTTCCAGAGGTAAACCCGTGTGTGGATTCAGCAGTCTGCAAACACTTTCTCTGCAGAGTCCCAAAACAGGCGTTTTCAGCCCATTACCCGGCATATGGAAGAAACAGCAGTAAGCACAGGGAAATATCTGCTTCTAAATCCAAAACGCAGCTATCTAACAGAACGGTTGTCAATGTGTGCACTCAACTTCCAGAGTTAAACCCGTGTGTGGATTCAGCAGTCTGCAAACACTTTCTCTGCAGAGTCCCAAAACAGGCGTTTTCAGCCCATTACCGGCATATGGAAGAAACAGCAGTAAGCACAGGGAAATATCTGCTTCTAAATCCAAAACGCAGCTATCTAACAGAACGGTTGTCAATGTGTGCACTCAACTTCCAGAGTTAAACCCGTGTGTGGATTCAGCAGTCTGCAGAGACTTTCTCTGCAGAGTCCCAAAACAGGCGTTTTCAGCCCATTACCGGCATATGGAAGAAACAGCAGTAAGCACAGGGAAATATCTGCTTCTAAATCCAAAACGCAGCTATCTAACAGAACGGTTGTCAATGTGTGCACTCAACTTCCAGAGTTAAACCCGTGTGTGGATTCAGCAGTCCTGCAGAGACTTTCTCTGCAGAGTCCCAAAACAGGCGTTTTCAGCCCATTACCGGCATATGGAAGAAACAGCAGTAAGCACAGGGAAATATCTGCTTCTAAATCCAAAACGCAGCTATCTAACAGAACAGTTGTCAATGTGTGCACTCAACTTCCAGAGTTAAACCCGTGTGTGGATTCAGCAGTCTGCAGAGACTTTCTCTGCAGAGTCCCAAAACAGGCGTTTTCAGCCCATTACCGGCATATGGAAGAAACAGCAGTAAGCACAGGGAAATATCTGCTTCTAAATCCAAACGCAGCTATCTAACAGAACGGTTGTCAATGTGTGCACTCAACTTCCAGAGTTAAACCCGTGTGTGGATTCAGCAGTCTGCAGAGACTTTCTCTGCAGAGTCCCAAAACAGGCGTTTTCAGCCCATTACCGGCATATGGAAGAAACAGCAGTAAGCACAGGGAAATATCTGCTTCTAAATCCAAAACGCAGCTATCTAACAGAACGGTTGTCAATGTGTGCACTCAACTTCCAGAGTTAAACCCGTGTGTGGATTCAGCAGTCTGCAGAGACTTTCTCTGCAGAGTCCCAAAAGAGGCATTTTCAGCCCATTACCGGCATATGGAAGAAACAGCAGTAAGCACAGGGAAATATCTGCTTCTAAATCCAAAACGCAGCTATCTAACAGAACGGTTGTCAATGTGTGCACTCAACTTCCAGAGTTAAACCCGTGTGTGGATTCAGCAGTCTGCAAACACTTTCTCTGCAGAGTCCCAAAACAGGCGTTTTCAGCCCATTACCGGCATATGGAAGAAACAGCAGTAAGCACAGGGAAATATCTGCTTCTAAATCCAAAACGCAGCTATCTAACAGAACGGTTGTCAATGTGTGCACTCAACTTCCAGAGTTAATCCGTGTGTGGATTCAGCAGTCTGCAAACACTTTCTCTGCAGAGTCCCAAAACAGGCGTTTTCAGCCCATTACCGGCATATGGAAGAAACAGCAGTAAGCACAGGGAAATATCTGCTTCTAAATCCAAAACGCAGCTATCTAACAGAACGGTTGTCAATGTGTGCACTCAACTTCCAGAGTTAAACCCGTGTGTGGATTCGGCAGTCTGCAGAGACTTTCTCTGCAGAGTCCCAAAACAGGCGTTTTCAAGCCCATTACCGGCATATGAAGAAACAGCAGTAAGCACAGGGAAATATCTGCTTCTAAATCCAAAACGCAGCTATCTAACAGAACGGTGTCAATGTGTGCACTCAACTTCCAGAGTTAAACCCGTGTGTGGATTCAGCAGTCTGCAGAGACTTTCTCTGCAGAGTCCCAAAACAGGCGTTTTCAGCCCATTACCGGCATATGGAAGAAACAGCAGTAAGCACAGGGAAATATCTCCTTCTAAATCCAAAACGCAGCTATCTAACAGAACGGTTGTCAATGTGTGCACTCAACTTCCAGAGTTAAACCCGTGTGTGGATTCAGCAGTCTGCAGAGACTTTCTCTGCAGAGTCCCAAAACAGGCGTTTTCAGCCCATTACCGGCATATGGAAGAAACAGCAGTAAGCACAGGGAAATATCTGCTTCTAAATCCAAAACGCAGCTATCTAACAGAACGGTTGTCAATGTGTGCACTCAACTTCCAGAGTTAAACCCGTGTGTGGATTCAGCAGTCTGCAGAGACTTTCTCTGCAGAGTCCCAAAACAGGCGTTTTCAGCCCATTACCGGCATATGGAAGAAACAGCAGTAAGCACAGGGAAATATCTGCTTCTAAATCCAAAACGCAGCTATCTAACAGAACGGTTGTCAATGTGTGCACTCAACTTCCAGAGTTAAACTCGTGTGTGGATTCAGCAGTCTGCAAACACTATCTCTGCAGAGTCCCAAAACAGGCGTTTTCAGCCCATTACCGGCATATGGAAGAAACAGCAGTAAGCACAGGGAAATATCTGCTTCTAAATCCAAAACGCAGCTATCTAACAGAACGGTTGTCAATGTGTGCACTCAACTTCCAGAGGGTAAACCCGTGTGTGGATTCAGCAGTCTGCAAACACTTTCTCTGCAGAGTCCCAAAACAGGCGTTTTCAGCCCATTACCGGCATATGGAAGAAACAGCAGTAAGCACAGGGAAATATCTGCTTCTAAATCCAAAACGCAGCTATCTAACAGAACGGTTGTCAATGTGTGCACTCAACTTCCAGAGGTTAAACCCGTGTGTGGATTCAGCAGTCTGCAAACACTTTCTCTGCAGAGTCCCAAAACAGGCGTTTTTCAGCCCATTACCGGCATATGGAAGAAACAGCAGTAAGCACAGGGAAATATCTGCTTCTAAATCCAAAACGCAGCTATCTAACAGAACGGTTGTCAATGTGTGCACTCAACTTCCAGAGTTAAACCCGTGTGTGGATTCAGCAGTCTGCAGAGGACTTTCTCTGCAGAGTCCCAAAACAGGCGTTTTCAGCCCATTACCGCATATGGAAGAAACAGCAGTAAGCACAGGGAAATATCTGCTTCTAAATCCAAAACGCAGCTATCTAACAGAACGGTTGTCAATGTGTGCACTCAACTTCCAGAGTTAAACCCGTGTGTGGATTCAGCAGTCTGCAGAGACTTTCTCTGCAGAGTCCCAAAACAGGCGTTTTCAGCCCATTACCGGCATATGGAAGAAACAGCAGTAAGCACAGGGAAATATCTGCTTCTAAATCCAAAACGCAGCTATCTAACAGAACGGTTGTCAATGTGTGCACTCAACTTCCAGAGTTAAACCCGTGTGTGGATTCAGCAGTCTGCAGAGACTTTCTCTGCAGAGTCCCAAAACAGGCATTTTCAGCCCATTACCGGCATATGGAAGAAACAGCAGTAAGCACAGGGAAATATCTGCTTCTAAATCCAAAACGCAGCTATCTAACAGAACGGTTGTCAATGTGTGCACTCAACTTCCAGAGTTAAACCCGAGTGTGGATTCAGCAGTCTGCAAACACTTTCTCTGCAGAGTCCCAAAACAGCATTACCGGCATATGGAAGAAACAGCAGTAAGCACAGGGAAATATCTGCTTCTAAATCCAAAACGCAGCTATCTAACAGAACGGTTGTCAATGTGTGCACTCAACTTCCAGAGTTAATCCGGTGTGTGGATTCAGCAGTCTGCAAACACTTTCTCTGCAGAGTCCCAAAACAGGCGTTTTCAGCCCATTACCGGCATATGGAAGAAACAGCAGTAAGCACAGGGAAATATCTGCTTCTAAATCCAAAACGCAGCTATCTAACAGAACGGTTGTCAATGTGTGCACTCAACTTCCAGAGTTAAACCCGTGTGTGGATTCAGCAGTCTGCAGAGACTTTCTCTGCAGAGTCCCAAAACAGGCGTTTTCAGCCCATTACCGGCATATGGAAGAAACAGCAGTAAGCACAGGGAAATATCTGCTTCTAATCCAAAACGCAGCTATCTAACAGAACGGTTGTCAATGTGTGCACTCAACTTCCAGAGTTAAACCCCGTGTGTGGATTCAGCAGTCTGCAGAGACTTTCTCTGCAGAGTCCCAAAACAGGCGTTTTCAGCCCATTACCGGCATATGGAAGAAACAGCAGTAAGCACAGGGAAATATCTGCTTCTAAATCCAAAACGCAGCTATCTAACAGAACGGTTTGTCAATGTGTGCACTCAACTTCCAGAGTTAAACCCGTGTGTGGATTCAGCAGTCTGCAGAGACTTTCTCTGCAGAGTCCCAAAACAGGCGTTTTCAGCCCATTACCGGCATATGGAAGAAACAGCAGTAAGCACAGGGAAATATCTGCTTCTAAATCCAAAACGCAGCTATCTAACAGAACGGTTGTCAATGTGTGCACTCAACTTCCAGAGTTAAACCCGTGTGTGGATTCAGCAGTCTGCAGAGACTTTCTCTGCAGAGTCCCAAAACAGGCGTTTTCAGCCCATTACCGGCATATGGAAGAAACAGCAGTAAGCACAGGGAAATATCTGCTTCTAAATCCAAAACGCAGCTATCTAACAGAACGGTTTGTCAATGTGTGCACTCAACTTCCAGAGTTAAACCCGTGTGTGGATTCAGCAGTCTGCAGAGACTTTCTCTGCAGAGTCCCAAAACAGGCGTTTTCAGCCCATTACCGGCATATGGAAGAAACAGCAGTAAGCACAGGGAAATATCTGCTTCTAAATCCAAAACGCAGCTATCTAACAGAACGGTTGTCAATGTGTGCACTCAACTTCCAGAGTTAAACCCGTGTGTGGATTCAGCAGTCTGCAAACACTTTCTCTGCAGAGTCCCAAAACAGGCGTTTTCAGCCCATTACCAGCATATGGAAGAAACAGCAGTAAGCACAGGGAAATATCTGCTTCTAAATCCAAAACGCAGCTATCTAACAGAACGGTTGTCAATGTGTGCACTCAACTTCCAGAGGTAAACCCGTGTGTGGATTCAGCAGTCTGCAAACACTTTCTCTGCAGAGTCCCAAAACAGGCGTTTTCAGCCCATTACCGGCATATGGAAGAAACAGCAGTAAGCACAGGGAAATATCTGCTTCTAAATCCAAAACGCAGCTATCTAACAGAACGGTTGTCAATGTGTGCACTCAACTTCCAGAGTTAAACCCGTGTGTGGATTCAGCAGTCTGCAAACACTTTCTCTGCAGAGTCCCAAAACAGGCGTTTTCAGCCCATTACCGGCATATGGAAGAAACAGCAGTAAGCACAGGGAAATATCTGCTTCTAAATCCAAAACGCAGCTATCTAACAGAACGGTTGTCAATGTGTGCACTCAACTTCCAGAGTTAAACCCGTGTGTGGATTCAGCAGTCTGCAGAGACTTTCTCTGCAGAGTCCCAAAACAGGCGTTTTCAGCCCATTACCGGCATATGGAAGAAACAGCAGTAAGCACAGGGAAATATCTGCTTCTAAATCCAAAACGCAGCTATCTAACAGAACGGTTGTCAATGTGTGCACTCAACTTCCAGAGTTAAACCCGTGTGTGGATTCAGCAGTCTGCAGAGACTTTCTCTGCAGAGTCCCAAAACAGGCGTTTTCAGCCCATTACCGGCATATGGAAGAAACAGCAGTAAGCACAGGGAAATATCTGCTTCTAAATCCAAAACGCAGCTATCTAACAGAACAGTTGTCAATGTGTGCACTCAACTTCCAGAGTTAAACCCGTGTGTGGATTCAGCAGTCTGCAGAGACTTTCTCTGCAGAGTCCCAAAACAGGCGTTTTCAGCCCATTACCGGCATATGGAAGAAACAGCAGTAAGCACAGGGAAATATCTGCTTCTAAATCCAAAACGCAGCTATCTAACAGAACGGTTGTCAATGTGTGCACTCAACTTCCAGAGTTAAACCCGTGTGTGGATTCAGCAGTCTGCAGAGACTTTCTCTGCAGAGTCCCAAAACAGGCGTTTTCAGCCCATTACCGGCATATGGAAGAAACAGCAGTAAGCACAGGGAAATATCTGCTTCTAAATCCAAAACGCAGCTATCTAACAGAACGGTTGTCAATGTGTGCACTCAACTTCCAGAGTTAAACCCGTGTGTGGATTCGGCAGTCTGCAGAGACTTTCTCTGCAGAGTCCCAAAACAGGCGTTTTCAGCCCATTACCGGCATATGGAAGAAACAGCAGTAAGCACAGGGAAATATCTGCTTCTAAATCCAAAACGCAGCTATCTAACAGAACGGTTGTCAATGTGTGCACTCAACTTCCAGAGTTAAACCCGTGTGTGGATTCAGCAGTCTGCAGAGACTTTCTCTGCAGAGTCCCAAAACAGGCGTTTTCAGCCCATTACCGGCATATGGAAGAAACAGCAGTAAGCACAGGGAAATATCTGCTTCTAAATCCAAAACGCAGCTATCTAACAGAACGGTTGTCAATGTGTGCACTCAACTTCCAGAGTTAAACCCGTGTGTGGATTCAGCAGTCTGCAGAGACTTTCTCTGCAGAGTCCCAAAACAGGCGTTTTCAGCCCATTACCGGCATATGGAAGAAACAGCAGTAAGCACAGGGAAATATCTGCTTCTAAATCCAAAACGCAGCTATCTAACAGAACGGTTGTCAATGTGTGCACTCAACTTCCAGAGTTAAACCCGTGTGTGGATTCAGCAGTCCTGCAGAGACTTTCTCTGCAGAGTCCCAAAACAGGCGTTTTCAGCCCATTACCGGCATATGGAAGAAACAGCAGTAAGCACAGGGAAATATCTGCTTCTAAATCCAAAACGCAGCTATCTAACAGAACGGTTGTCAATGGTGCACTCAACTTCCAGAGTTAAACCCGTGTGTGGATTCAGCAGTCTGCAAAACACTTTCTCTGCAGAGTCCCCAAAACAGGCGTTTTCAGCCCATTACCGGCATATGGAAGAAACAGCAGTAAGCACAGGGGAAATATCTGCTTCTAAATCCAAAACGCAGCTATCTAACAGAACGGTTGTCAATGTGTGCACTCAACTTCCAGAGGTAAACCCGTGTGTGGATTCAGCAGTCTGCAAACACTTTCTCTGCAGAGTCCCAAAACAGGCGTTTTCAGCCCATTACCGGCATATGGAAGAAACAGCAGTAAGCACAGGGAAATATCTGCTTCTAAATCCAAAACGCAGCTATCTAACAGAACGGTTGTCAATGTGTGCACTCAACTTCCAGAGGTAAACCCGTGTGTGGATTCAGCAGTCTGCAAACACTTTCTCTGCAGAGTCCCAAAAGAGGCGTTTTCAGCCCATTACCGGCATATGGAAGAAACAGCAGTAAGCACAGGGAAATATCTGCTTCTAAATCCAAAACGCAGCTATCTAACAGAACGGTTGTCAATGTGTGCACTCAACTTCCAGAGTTAAACCCGTGTGTGGATTCAGCAGTCTGCAAACACTTTCTCTGCAGAGTCCCAAAACAGGCGTTTTTCAGCCCATTACCGGCATATGGAAGAAACAGCAGTAAGCACAGGGAAATATCTGCTTCTAAATCCAAAATGCAGCTATCTAACAGAACGGTTGGTCAATGTGTGCACTCAACTTCCAGAGTTAAACCCGTGTGTGGATTCAGCAGTCTGCAGAGACTTTCTCTGCAGAGTCCCAAAACAGGCGTTTTCAGCCCATTACCGGCATATGGAAGAAACAGCAGTAAGCACAGGGAAATATCTGCTTCTAAATCCAAAACGCAGCTATCTAACAGAACGGTTGTCAATGTGTGCACTCAACTTCCAGAGTTAAACCCGTGTGTGGATTCAGCAGTCTGCAGAGACTTTCTCTGCAGAGTCCCAAAACAGGCGTTTTCAGCCCATTACCGGCATATGGAAGAAACAGCAGTAAGCACAGGGAAATATCTGCTTCTAAATCCAAAACGCAGCTATCTAACAGAACGGTTGTCAATGTGTGCACTCAACTTCCAGAGTTAAACCCGTGTGTGGATTCAGCAGTCTGCAGAGACTTTCTCTGCAGAGTCCCAAAACAGGCGTTTTCAGCCCATTACCGGCATATGGAAGAAACAGCAGTAAGCACAGGGAAATATCTGCTTCTAAATCCAAAACGCAGCTATCTAACAGAACGGTTGTCAATGTGTGCACTCAACTTCCAGAGTTAAACTCGTGTGGTGGATTCAGCAGTCTGCAAACACTTTCTCTGCAGAGTCCCAAAACAGGCGTTTTCAGCCCATTACCGGCATATGGAAGAAACAGCAGTAAGCACAGGGAAATATCTGCTTCTAAATCCAAAACGCAGCTATCTAACAGAACGGTTGTCAATGTGTGCACTCAACTTCCAGAGGTAAACCCGTGTGTGGATTCAGCAGTCTGCAAACACTTTCTCTGCAGAGTCCCAAAACAGGCGTTTTTCAGCCCATTACCGGCATATGGAAGAAACAGCAGTAAGCACAGGGAAATATCTGCTTCTAAATCCAAAACGCAGCTATCTAACAGAACGGTTGTCAATGTGTGCACTCAACTTCCAGAGTTAAACCCGTGTGTGGATTCAGCAGTCTGCAAACACTTTCTCTGCAGAGTCCCAAAACAGGCGTTTTCAGCCCATTACCGGCATATGGAAGAAACAGCAGTAAGCACAGGGAAATATCTGCTTCTAAATCCAAAACGCAGCTATCTAACAGAACGGTTGTCAATGTGTGCACTCAACTTCCAGAGTTAAACCCGTGTGTGGATTCAGCAGTCTGCAGAGACTTTCTCTGCAGAGTCCCAAAACAGGCGTTTTCAGCCCATTACCGGCATATGGAAGAAACAGCAGTAAGCACAGGGGAAATATCTGCTTCTAAATCCAAAACGCAGCTATCTAACAGAACGGTTTGTCAATGTGTGCACTCAACTTCCAGAGTTAAACCCGTGTGTGGGATTCAGCAGTCTGCAGAGACTTTCTCTGCAGAGTCCCAAAAACAGGCGTTTTCAGCCCATTACCGGCATATGGAAGAAACAGCAGTAAGCACAGGGAAATATCTGCTTCTAAATCCAAAACGCAGCTATCTAACAGAACGGTTGTCAATGTGTGCACTCAACTTCCAGAGTTAAACCCGAGTGTGGATTCAGCAGTCTGCAAACACTTTCTCTGCAGAGTCCCAAAACAGGCGTTTTCAGCCCATTACCGGCATATGGAAGAAACAGCAGTAAGCACAGGGAAATATCTGCTTCTAAATCCAAAACGCAGCTATCTAACAGAACGGTTGTCAATGTGTGCACTCAACTTCCAGAGGTAATCCGGTGTGTGGATTCAGCAGTCTGCAAACACTTTCTCTGCAGAGTCCCAAAACAGGCGTTTTCAGCCCATTACCGGCATATGGAAGAAACAGCAGTAAGCACAGGGAAATATCTGCTTCTAAATCCAAAACGCAGCTATCTAACAGAACGGTTGTCAATGTGTGCACTCAACTTCCAGAGTTAAACCCGTGTGTGGATTCGGCAGTCTGCAGAGACTTTCTCTGCAGAGTCCCAAAACAGGCGTTTTCAGCCCATTACCGGCATATGGAAGAAACAGCAGTAAGCACAGGGAAATATCTGCTTCTAAATCCAAAACGCAGCTATCTAACAGAACGGTTGTCAATGTGTGCACTCAACTTCCAGAGTTAAACCCGTGTGTGGATTCAGCAGTCTGCAGAGACTTTCTCTGCAGAGTCCCAAAACAGGCGTTTTCAGCCCATTACCGGCATATGGAAGAAACAGCAGTAAGCACAGGGAAATATCTGCTTCTAAATCCAAAACGCAGCTATCTAACAGAACGGTTGTCAATGTGTGCACTCAACTTCCAGAGTTAAACCCGTGTGTGGATTCAGCAGTCTGCAGAGACTTTCTCTGCAGAGTCCCAAAACAGGCGTTTTCAGCCCATTACCGGCATATGGAAGAAACAGCAGTAAGCACAGGGAAATATCTGCTTCTAAATCCAAAACGCAGCTATCTAACAGAACGGTTGTCAATGTGTGCACTCAACTTCCAGAGTTAAACCCGTGTGTGGATTCAGCAGTCTGCAGAGACTTTCTCTGCAGAGTCCCAAAACAGGCGTTTTCAGCCCATTACCGGCATATGGAAGAAACAGCAGTAAGCACAGGGAAATATCTGCTTCTAAATCCAAAACGCAGCTATCTAACAGAACGGTTGTCAATGTGTGCACTCAACTTCCAGAGTTAAACCCGTGTGTGGATTCAGCAGTCTGCAAACACTTTCTCTGCAGAGTCCCAAAACAGGCGTTTTCAGCCCATTACCGGCATATGGAAGAAACAGCAGTAAGCACAGGGAAATATCTGCTTCTAAATCCAAAACGCAGCTATCTAACAGAACGGTTGTCAATGTGTGCACTCAACTTCCAGAGTTAAACCCGTGTGTGGATTCAGCAGTCTGCAAACACTTTCTCTGCAGAGTCCCAAAACAGGCGTTTTCAGCCCATTACCGGCATATGGAAGAAACAGCAGTAAGCACAGGGAAATATCTGCTTCTAAATCCAAAACGCAGCTATCTAACAGAACGGTTGTCAATGTGTGCACTCAACTTCCAGAGTTAAACCCGTGTGTGGATTCAGCAGTCTGCAAACACTTTCTCTGCAGAGTCCCAAAACAGGCGTTTTCAGCCCATTACCGGCATATGGAAGAAACAGCAGTAAGCACAGGGAAATATCTGCTTCTAAATCCAAAACGCAGCTATCTAACAGAACGGTTGTCAATGTGTGCACTCAACTTCCAGAGTTAAACCCGTGTGTGGATTCAGCAGTCTGCAGAGACTTTCTCTGCAGAGTCCCAAAACAGGCGTTTTCAGCCCATTACCGGCATATGGAAGAAACAGCAGTAAGCACAGGGAAATATCTGCTTCTAAATCCAAAACGCAGCTATCTAACAGAACGGTTGTCAATGTGTGCACTCAACTTCCAGAGTTAAACCCGTGTGTGGATTCAGCAGTCTGCAGAGACTTTCTCTGCAGAGTCCCAAAACAGGCGTTTTCAGCCCATTACCGGCATATGGAAGAAACAGCAGTAAGCACAGGGAAATATCTGCTTCTAAATCCAAAACGCAGCTATCTAACAGAACGGTTGTCAATGTGTGCACTCAACTTCCAGAGTTAAACCCGGGTGTGGATTCAGCAGTCTGCAGAGACTTTCTCTGCAGAGTCCCAAAACAGGCATTTTCAGCCCATTACCGGCATATGGAAGAAACAGCAGTAAGCACAGGGAAATATCTGCTTCTAAATCCAAAACGCAGCTATCTAACAGAACGGTTGTCAATGTGTGCACTCAACTTCCAGAGTTAAACCCGAGTGTGGATTCAGCAGTCTGCAAACACTTTCTCTGCAGAGTCCCAAAACAGGCGTTTTCAGCCCATTACCGGCATATGGAAGAAACAGCAGTAAGCACAGGGAAATATCTGCTTCTAAATCCAAAACGCAGCTATCTAACAGAACGGTTGTCAATGTGTGCACTCAACTTCCAGAGGTAATCCGGTGTGTGGATTCAGCAGTCTGCAAACACTTTCTCTGCAGAGTCCCAAAACAGGCGTTTTCAGCCCATTACCGGCATATGGAAGAAACAGCAGTAAGCACAGGGAAATATCTGCTTCTAAATCCAAAACGCAGCTATCTAACAGAACGGTTGTCAATGTGTGCACTCAACTTCCAGAGTTAAACCCGTGTGTGGATTCGGCAGTCTGCAGAGACTTTCTCTGCAGAGTCCCAAAACAGGCGTTTTCAGCCCATTACCGGCATATGGAAGAAACAGCAGTAAGCACAGGGAAATATCTGCTTCTAAATCCAAAACGCAGCTATCTAACAGAACGGTTGTCAATGTGTGCACTCAACTTCCAGAGTTAAACCCGTGTGTGGATTCAGCAGTCTGCAGAGACTTTCTCTGCAGAGTCCCAAAACAGGCGTTTTCAGCCCATTACCGGCATATGGAAGAAACAGCAGTAAGCACAGGGAAATATCTGCTTCTAAATCCAAAACGCAGCTATCTAACAGAACGGTTGTCAATGTGTGCACTCAACTTCCAGAGTTAAACCCGTGTGTGGATTCAGCAGTCTGCAGAGACTTTCTCTGCAGAGTCCCAAAACAGGCGTTTTCAGCCCATTACCGGCATATGGAAGAAACAGCAGTAAGCACAGGGAAATATCTGCTTCTAAATCCAAAACGCAGCTATCTAACAGAACGGTTGTCAATGTGTGCACTCAACTTCCAGAGTTAAACCCGTGTGTGGATTCAGCAGTCTGCAGAGACTTTCTCTGCAGAGTCCCAAAACAGGCGTTTTCAGCCCATTACCGGCATATGGAAGAAACAGCAGTAAGCACAGGGAAATATCTGCTTCTAAATCCAAAACGCAGCTATCTAACAGAACGGTTGTCAATGTGTGCACTCAACTTCCAGAGTTAAACCCGTGTGTGGATTCAGCAGTCTGCAGAGACTTTCTCTGCAGAGTCCCAAAACAGGCGTTTTCAGCCCATTACCGGCATATGGAAGAAACAGCAGTAAGCACAGGGAAATATCTGCTTCTAAATCCAAAACGCAGCTATCTAACAGAACGGTTGTCAATGTGTGCACTCAACTTCCAGAGGTAAACCCGTGTGTGGATTCAGCAGTCTGCAAACACTTTCTCTGCAGAGTCCCAAAAGAGGCGTTTTCAGCCCATTACCGGCATATGGAAGAAACAGCAGTAAGCACAGGGAAATATCTGCTTCTAAATCCAAAACGCAGCTATCTAACAGAACGGTTGTCAATGTGTGCACTCAACTTCCAGAGTTAAACCCGTGTGTGGATTCAGCAGTCTGCAAACACTTTCTCTGCAGAGTCCCAAAACAGGCGTTTTCAGCCCATTACCGGCATATGGAAGAAACAGCAGTAAGCACAGGGAAATATCTGCTTCTAAATCCAAAATGCAGCTATCTAACAGAACGGTTGTCAATGTGTGCACTCAACTTCCAGAGTTAAACCCGTGTGTGGATTCAGCAGTCTGCAGAGACTTTCTCTGCAGAGTCCCAAAACAGGCGTTTTCAGCCCATTACCGGCATATGGAAGAAACAGCAGTAAGCACAGGGAAATATCTGCTTCTAAATCCAAAACGCAGCTATCTAACAGAACGGTTGTCAATGTGTGCACTCAACTTCCAGAGTTAAACCCGTGTGTGGATTCAGCAGTCTGCAGAGACTTTCTCTGCAGAGTCCCAAAACAGGCGTTTTCAGCCCATTACCGGCATATGGAAGAAACAGCAGTAAGCACAGGGAAATATCTGCTTCTAAATCCAAAACGCAGCTATCTAACAGAACGGTTGTCAATGTGTGCACTCAACTTCCAGAGTTAAACCCGTGTGTGGATTCAGCAGTCTGCAGAGACTTTCTCTGCAGAGTCCCAAAACAGGCGTTTTCAGCCCATTACCGGCATATGGAAGAAACAGCAGTAAGCACAGGGAAATATCTGCTTCTAAATCCAAAACGCAGCTATCTAACAGAACGGTTGTCAATGTGTGCACTCAACTTCCAGAGTTAAACTCGTGTGTGGATTCAGCAGTCTGCAAACACTTTCTCTGCAGAGTCCCAAAACAGGCGTTTTCAGCCCATTACCGGCATATGGAAGAAACAGCAGTAAGCACAGGGAAATATCTGCTTCTAAATCCAAAACGCAGCTATCTAACAGAACGGTTGTCAATGTGTGCACTCAACTTCCAGAGGTAAACCCGTGTGTGGATTCAGCAGTCTGCAAACACTTTCTCTGCAGAGTCCCAAAACAGGCGTTTTCAGCCCATTACCGGCATATGGAAGAAACAGCAGTAAGCACAGGGAAATATCTGCTTCTAAATCCAAAACGCAGCTATCTAACAGAACGGTTGTCAATGTGTGCACTCAACTTCCAGAGTTAAACCCGTGTGTGGATTCAGCAGTCTGCAAACACTTTCTCTGCAGAGTCCCAAAACAGGCGTTTTCAGCCCATTACCGGCATATGGAAGAAACAGCAGTAAGCACAGGGAAATATCTGCTTCTAAATCCAAAACGCAGCTATCTAACAGAACGGTTGTCAATGTGTGCCCTCAACTTCCAGAGTTAAACCCGTGTGTGGATTCAGCAGTCTGCAGAGACTTTCTCTGCAGAGTCCCAAAACAGGCGTTTTCAGCCCATTACCGGCATATGGAAGAAACAGCAGTAAGCACAGGGAAATATCTGCTTCTAAATCCAAAACGCAGCTATCTAACAGAACGGTTGTCAATGTGTGCACTCAACTTCCAGAGTTAAACCCGTGTGTGGATTCAGCAGTCTGCAGAGACTTTCTCTGCAGAGTCCCAAAACAGGCGTTTTCAGCCCATTACCGGCATATGGAAGAAACAGCAGTAAGCACAGGGAAATATCTGCTTCTAAATCCAAAACGCAGCTATCTAACAGAACGGTTGTCAATGTGTGCACTCAACTTCCAGAGTTAAACCCGAGTGTGGATTCAGCAGTCTGCAAACACTTTCTCTGCAGAGTCCCAAAACAGGCGTTTTCAGCCCATTACCGGCATATGGAAGAAACAGCAGTAAGCACAGGGAAATATCTGCTTCTAAATCCAAAACGCAGCTATCTAACAGAACGGTTGTCAATGTGTGCACTCAACTTCCAGAGGTAATCCGGTGTGTGGATTCAGCAGTCTGCAAACACTTTCTCTGCAGAGTCCCAAAACAGGCGTTTTCAGCCCATTACCGGCATATGGAAGAAACAGCAGTAAGCACAGGGAAATATCTGCTTCTAAATCCAAAACGCAGCTATCTAACAGAACGGTTGTCAATGTGTGCACTCAACTTCCAGAGTTAAACCCGTGTGTGGATTCGGCAGTCTGCAGAGACTTTCTCTGCAGAGTCCCAAAACAGGCGTTTTCAGCCCATTACCGGCATATGGAAGAAACAGCAGTAAGCACAGGGAAATATCTGCTTCTAAATCCAAAACGCAGCTATCTAACAGAACGGTTGTCAATGTGTGCACTCAACTTCCAGAGTTAAACCCGTGTGTGGATTCAGCAGTCTGCAGAGACTTTCTCTGCAGAGTCCCAAAACAGGCGTTTTCAGCCCATTACCGGCATATGGAAGAAACAGCAGTAAGCACAGGGAAATATCTGCTTCTAAATCCAAAACGCAGCTATCTAACAGAACGGTTGTCAATGTGTGCACTCAACTTCCAGAGTTAAACCCGTGTGTGGATTCAGCAGTCTGCAGAGACTTTCTCTGCAGAGTCCCAAAACAGGCGTTTTCAGCCCATTACCGGCATATGGAAGAAACAGCAGTAAGCACAGGGAAATATCTGCTTCTAAATCCAAAACGCAGCTATCTAACAGAACGGTTGTCAATGTGTGCACTCAACTTCCAGAGTTAAACCCGTGTGTGGATTCAGCAGTCTGCAGAGACTTTCTCTGCAGAGTCCCAAAACAGGCGTTTTCAGCCCATTACCGGCATATGGAAGAAACAGCAGTAAGCACAGGGAAATATCTGCTTCTAAATCCAAAACGCAGCTATCTAACAGAACGGTTGTCAATGTGTGCACTCAACTTCCAGAGTTAAACCCGTGTGTGGATTCAGCAGTCTGCAAACACTTTCTCTGCAGAGTCCCAAAACAGGCGTTTTCAGCCCATTACCGGCATATGGAAGAAACAGCAGTAAGCACAGGGAAATATCTGCTTCTAAATCCAAAACGCAGCTATCTAACAGAACGGTTGTCAATGTGTGCACTCAACTTCCAGAGTTAAACCCGTGTGTGGATTCAGCAGTCTGCAAACACTTTCTCTGCAGAGTCCCAAAACAGGCGTTTTCAGCCCATTACCGGCATATGGAAGAAACAGCAGTAAGCACAGGGAAATATCTGCTTCTAAATCCAAAACGCAGCTATCTAACAGAACGGTTGTCAATGTGTGCACTCAACTTCCAGAGTTAAACCCGTGTGTGGATTCAGCAGTCTGCAAACACTTTCTCTGCAGAGTCCCAAAACAGGCGTTTTCAGCCCATTACCGGCATATGGAAGAAACAGCAGTAAGCACAGGGAAATATCTGCTTCTAAATCCAAAACGCAGCTATCTAACAGAACGGTTGTCAATGTGTGCACTCAACTTCCAGAGTTAAACCCGTGTGTGGATTCAGCAGTCTGCAAACACTTTCTCTGCAGAGTCCCAAAACAGGCGTTTTCAGCCCATTACCGGCATATGGAAGAAACAGCAGTAAGCACAGGGAAATATCTGCTTCTAAATCCAAAA
>NW_026989457.1:0-22268 GCF_030222135.1 Aotus nancymaae
CAATGTGTGCACTCAACGTCCAGAGTTAAACCCGTGTGTGGATTCAGCAGTCTGCAAACACTTTCTGTGCAGAGTTTCAAAACAGGCGTTTTCAGCCCAATACCGGCATATGGAAGAAACAGCAGAAAGCCCAGGGAAATATCTGCTTCTAAATCCAAAACGCAGCTATCTAACACAACGGTTGTCAATGTGTGCACTCAACTTCCAGAGTTAAACCGGTGTGTGGATTCAGCAGTCTGCAAACACTTTCTGTGCAGAGTTTCAAAACAGACGTTTTCAGCCCATTACCGGCATATGGAAGAAACAGCAGAAAGCACAGGGAAATATCTGCTTCTAAATCCAAAACGCAGCTATCTAACAGAACGGTTGTCAATGTGTGCACTCAACTTCCAGAGTTAAACCCGTGTGTGGATTCAGCAGTCTGCAAACACTTTCTGTGCAGAGTTTCAAAACAGGCGTTTTCAACCCAATACCGGCATATGGAAGAAACAGCAGAAAGCACAGGGAAATATCTGATTCTAAATCCAAAACGCAGCTATCTAACAGAACGGTTGTCAATGTGTGCACTCAACTTCCAGAGTTAAACCCGTGTGTGGATTCAGCAGTCTGCAAACACTTTCTGTGCAGAGTTTCAAAACAGACGTTTTCAGCCCTTTACCGGCATATGGAAGAAACAGCAGAAAGCACAGGGAAATATCTGCTTCTAAATCCAAAACGCAGCTATCTAACCGAACGGTTGTCAATGGGTGCACTCAACTTCCAGAGTTAAACCCGTGTGTGGATTCAGCAGTCTGCAAACACTTTCCGTGCAGAGTTTCAAAACAGGCGTTTTCAGCCCAATACCGGCATATGGAAGAAACAGCAGAAAGCACAGGGAAATATCTGCTTCTAAATCCAAAACGCAGCTATCTAACAGAACGGTTTTCAATGTGTGCACTCAACTTCCAGAGTTAAACCCGTGTGTGGATTCAGCAGTCAGCAAACACTTTCTGTGCAGAGTTTCAAAACAGACGTTTTCAGCCCATTACCGGCATATGGAAGAAACAGCAGAAAGCACAGGGAAATATCTGCTTCTAAATCCAAAACGCAGCTATCTAACAGAACGGTTGTCAATGTGTGCACTCAACTTCCAGAGTTAAACCCGTGTGTGGATTCAGCAGTCTGCAAACACTTTCTGTGCAGAGTTTCAAAACAGGCGTTTTCAGCCCAATACCGGCATATGGAAGAAACAGCAGAAAGCACAGGGAAATATCTGCTTCTAAATCCAAAATGCAGCTATCTAACGGAACGGTTGTCAATGTGAGCACTCAACTTCCAGAGTTAAACCCGTGTGTGGATTCAGCAGTCTGCAAACACTTTCTGTGCAGAGTTTCAAAACAGGCGTTTTCAGCCCAATACCGGCATATGGAAGAAACAGCAGAAAGCACAGGGAAATATCTGCTTCTAAATCCAAAATGCAGCTATCTAACAGAACGGTTGTCAATGTGAGCACTCAACTTCCAGAGTTAAACCCGTGTGTGGATTCAGCAGTCTGCAAACACTTTCTGTGCAGAGTTTCAAAACAGGCGTTTTCAGCCCAATACCGGCATATGGAAGAAACAGCAGAAAGCACAGGGAAATATCTGCTTCTAAATCCAAAACGCAGCTATCTAACAGAACGGTTGTCAATGTGTGCACTCAACGTCCAGAGTTAAACCCGTGTGTGGATTCAGCAGTTTGCAAACACTTTCTGTGCAGAGTTTCAAAACAGGCGTTTTCAGCCCAATACCGGCATATGGAAGAAACAGCAGAAAGCCCAGGGAAATATCTGATTCTAAATCCAAAACGCAGCTATCTAACAGAACGGTTGTCAATGTGTGCACTCAACTTCCAGAGTTAAACCCGTGTGTGGATTCAGCAGTCTGCAAACACTTTCTGTGCAGAGTTTCAAAACCGACGTTTTCAGCCCATTACCGGCATACGGAAGAAACAGCAGAAAGCACAGGGAAATATCTGCTTCTAAATCCAAAACGCAGCTATCTAACAGAACGGTTGTCAATGTGTGCACTCAACTTCCAGAGTTAAACCCGTGTGTGGATTCAGCAGTCTGCAAACACTTTCTGTGCAGAGTTTCAAAACAGACGTTTTCAGCCCATTACCGGCATACGGAAGAAACAGCAGAAAGCACAGGGAAATATCTGCTTCTAAATCCAAAACGCAGCTATCTAACAGAACGGTTGTCAATGTGTGCACTCAACTTCCAGGAGTTAAACCCGTGTGTGGGATTCAGCAGTCTGCAAACACTTTCTGTGCAGAGTTTCAAAACAGGCGTTTTCAGCCCAATACCGGCATATGGAAGAAAACAGCAGAAAGCACAGGGAAATATCTGCTTCTAAATCCAAAACGCAGCTATCTAACAGAACGGTTGTCAAATGTATGCACTCAACTTCCAGAGTTAAACCCGTGTGTGAATTCAGCAGTCTGCAAACACTTTCTGTGCAGAGTTTCAAAACAGACTTTTTCTGCCATTAACCGGCATATGGAAGAAACAGCAGAAAGCACAGGGAAATATCTGCTTCTAAATCCAAAACGCAGCTATCTAACAGAACGGTTGTCAATGTGTGCACTCAACTTCCAGAGTTAAACCCGTGTGTGGATTCAGCAGTCTGCAAACACTTTCTGTGCAGAGTTTCAAAACAGGCGTTTTCAGCCCAATACCGGCATATGGAAAGAAACAGCAGAAAGCCCAGGGAAATATCTGCTTCTAAATCCAAAACGCAGCTATCTAACAGAACGGTTGTCAATGTGAGCACTCAAACTTCCAGAGTTAAACCCGTGTGTGGATTCACCAGTCTGCAAACACTTTCTGTGCAGAGTTTCAAAACAGGCGTTTTCAGCCCAATACCGGCATATGGAAGAAACAGCAGAAAGCCCAGGGAAATATCTGCTTCTAAATCCAAAACAAAGGTATCTAACAAGAACGGTTGTCAATGTGTGCACTCAACGTCCAGAGTTAAACCCGTGTGTGGATTCAGCAGTCTGCAAACACTTTCTGTGCAGAGTTTCAAAAACAGGCGTTTTCAGCCCAATACCGGCATATGGAAGAAACAGCAGAAAGCCCAGGGAAATATCTGCTTCTAAATCCAAAACGCAGCTATCTAACAGAACGGTTGTCAATGTGTGCACTCAACTTCCAGAGTAAACCCGTGTGTGGATTCAGCAGTCTGCAAACACTTTCTGTGCAGAGTTTCAAAACAGGCGTTTTTCAGGCCCAATACCGGCATATGGAAGAAACAGCAGAAAGCCCAGGGAAATATCTGCTTCTAAATCCAAAACGCAGCTATCTAACAGAACGGTTGTCAATGTGAGCACTCAACTTCCAGAGTTAAACCCGTGTGTGGATTCAGCAGTCTGCAAACACTTTCTGTGCAGAGTTTCAAAAACAGGCGTTTTCAGCCCAATACCGGCATATGGAAGAAACAGCAGAAAGCACAGGGAAATATCTGCTTCTAAATCCAAAACGCAGCTATCTAACAGAACGGTTGTCAATGTGTGCACTCAACGTCCAGAGTTAAACCCGTGTGTGGATTCAGCAGTTTGCAAACACTTTCTGTGCAGAGTTTCAAAACAGGCGTTTTCAGCCCAATACCCGGCATATGGTTAGAAACAGCAGAAAGCCCAGGGAAATATCTGATTCTAAATCCAAAACGCAGCTATCTAACAGAACGGTTGTCAATGTGTGCACTCAACTTCCAGAGTTAAACCCGTGTGTGGGATTCAGCAGTCTGCAAACACTTTCTGTGCAGAGTTTCAAAACAGACGTTTTCAGCCCATTACCGGCATATGGAAGAAACAGCAGAAAGCACAGGGAAATATCTGCTTCTAAATCCAAAACGCAGCTATTTAACAGAACGGTTGTCAATGTGTGCACTCAACTTCCAGAGTTAAACCCGTGTGTGGATTCAGCAGTCTGCAAACACTTTCTGTGCAGAGTTTCAAAACAGGCGTTTTCAACCCAATACCGGCATACGGAAGAAACAGCAGAAAGCCCAGGGGAAATATCTGATTCTAAATCCAAAACGCAGCTATCTAACAGAACGGTTGTCAATGTGTGCACTCAACTTCCAGAGTTAAACCCGTGTGTGGATTCAGCAGTCTGCAAACACTTTCTGTGCAGAGTTTCAAAACAGACGTTTTCAGCCCCTTACCGGCATATGGAAGAAACAGCAGAAAGCACAGGGAAATATCTGCTTCTAAATCCAAAACGCAGCTATCTAACAGAACGGTTGTCAATGTGTGCACTCAACTTCCAGAGTTAAACCCGTGTGTGGATTCAGCAGTCTGCAAACACTTTCTGTGCAGAGTTTCAAAACAGGCGTTTTCAGCCCAATACCGGCATATGGAAGAAACAGCAGAAAGCACAGGGAAATATCTGCTTCTAAATCCAAAACGCAGCTATCTAACAGAACGGTGGTCAATGTGTGCACTCAACTTCCAGAGTTAAACCCCGTGTGTGGATTCAGCAGTCTGCAAACACTTTCTGTGCAGAGTTTCAAAACAGGCGTTTTCAGCCCAATACCGGCATATGGAAGAAACAGCAGAAAGCCCAGGGAAATATCTGCTTCTAAATCCAAAACGCAGCTATCTAACAGAACGGTTGTCAATGTGTGCACTCAACTTCCAGAGTTAAACCCGTGTGTGGATTCAGCAGTCTGCAAACACTTTCTCTGCAGAGTCCCAAAACAGACGTTTTCAGCCCAATACCGGCATATGGAAGAAACAGCAGAAAGCACAGGGAAATATCTCCTTCTAAATCCAAAACGCAGCTATCTAACAGAACGGTTGTCAATGTGTGCACTCAACTTCCAGAGTTAAACCCGTGTGTGGATTCAGCAGTCTGCAAACACTTTCTGTGCAGAGTTTCAAAACAGGCGTTTTCAGCCCAATACCGGCATATGGAAGAAACAGCAGAAAGCCCAGGGAAATATCTGCTTCTAAATCCAAAACGCAGCTATCTACCAGAACGGTTGTCAATGTGTGCACTCAACTTCCAGAGTTAAAACCCGTGTGTGGATTCAGCCAGTCTGCAAACACTTTCTGTGCAGAGTTTCAAAACAGGCGTTTTCAGCCCAATACCGGCATATGGAAGAAAACAGTAGAAAGCCCAGGGAAATATCTGCTTCTAAATCAAAAACGCAGCTATCTAAGAGAACGGTTGTCAATGTGTGCACTCAACTTCCAGAGTTAAACCCGTGTGTGGATTCAGCAGTCTGCAAACACTTTCTGTGCAGAGTTTCAAAACAGGCGTTTTCAGCCCAATACCGGCGTATGGAAGAAACAGCAGAAAGCACAGGGAAATATCTGCTTCTAAATCCAAAACGCAGCTATCTAACAGAACGGTTGTCAATGTGTGCACTCAACTTCCAGAGTTAAACCCGTGTGTGGATTCAGCAGTCTGCAAACACTTTCTGTGCAGAGTTTCAAAACAGACGTTTTCAGCCCATTACCGGCTTACGGAAGAAACAGCAGAAAGCACAGGGAAATATCTGCTTCTAAATCCAAAACGCAGCTATCTAACAGAACGGTTGTCAATGTGTGCACTCAACTTCCAGAGTTAAACCCGTGTGTGGATTCAGCAGTCTGCAAACACTTTCTGTGCAGAGTTTCAAAACAGACGTTTTCAGCCCATTACCGGCATATGGAAGAAACAGCAGAAAGCACAGGGAAATATCTGCATCTAAATCCAAAACGCAGCTATCTATCAGAACGGTTGTCAATGTGTGCACTCAACTTCCAGAGTTAAACCCGTGTGTGGATTCAGCAGTCTGCAAAACACTTTCTGTGCAGAGTTTCAAAACAGGCGTTTTCAGCCCAATACCGGCATATGGAAGAAACAGTAGAAAGCCCAGGGAAATATCTGCTTCTAAATCAAAAACGCAGCTATCTAACAGACGGTTGTCAATGTCTGCACTCAACTTCCAGAGTTAAACCCGTGTGTGGATTCAGCAGTCTGCAAACACTTTCTGTGCAGAGTTTCAAAACAGGCGTTTTCAGCCCAATACCGGTGTATGGAAGAAACAGCAGAAAGCACAGGGAAATATCTGCTTCTAAATCCAAAACGCAGCTATCTAACAGAACGGTTGTCAATGTGTGCACTCAACTTCCAGAGTTAAACCCGTGTGTGGATTCAGCAGTCTGCAAAACACTTTCTCCTGCAGAGTCCCCAAAACAGACGTTTTCAGCCCAATACCGGCATATGGAAGAAACCGCAGAAAGCACAGGGAAAATATCTCCTTCTAAATCCAAAACGCAGCTATCTAACAGAACGGTTTGTCAATGTGTGCACTCAACTTCCAGAGTTAAACCCCGTGTGTGGATTCAGCACGTCTGCAAACACTTTCTGTGCAGAGTTTCAAAAACAGGCGTTTTCAGCCCAATACCGGCATATGGAAGAAACAGCAGAAAGCCCAGGGAAATATCTGCTTCTAAATCCAAAACGCAGCTATCTACCAGAACGGTTGTCAATGTGTGCACTCAACTTCCAGAGTTAAACCCGTGTGTGGATTCAGCAGTCTGCAAACAGCTTTCTGTGCAGAGTTTCAAAACAGGCGTTTTCAGCCCAATACCGGCATATGGAAGAAACAGTAGAAAGCCCAGGGAAATATCTGCTTCTAAATCAAAAACGCAGCTATCTAAGAGAACGGTTGTCAATGTGTGCACTCAACTTCCAGAGTTAAACCCGTGTGTGGATTCAGCAGTCTGCAAACACTTTCTGTGCAGAGTTTCAAAACAGGCGTTTTCAGCCCAATACCGGCGTATGGAAGAAACAGCAGAAAGCACAGGGAAATATCTGCTTCTAAATCCAAAACGCAGCTATCTAACAGAACGGTTGTCAATGTGTGCACTCAACTTCCAGAGTTAAACCCGTGTGTGGATTCAGCAGTCTGCAAACACTTTCTGTGCAGAGTTTCAAAACAGACCGTTTTCAGCCCATTACCGGCATACGGAAGAAACAGCAGAAAGCACAGGGAAATATCTGCTTCTAAATCCAAAACGCAGCTATCTAACAGAACGGTTGTCAATGTGTGCCACTCAACTTCCAGAGTTAAACCCGTGTGTGGATTCAGCAGTCTGCAAACACTTTCTGTGCAGAGTTTCAAAACAGACGTTTTCAGCCCATTACCGCATATGGAAGAAACAGCAGAAAGCACAGGGAAATATCTGCTTCTAAATCCAAAACGCAGCTATCTATCAGAACGGTTGTCAATGTGTGCACTCAACTTCCAGAGTTAAACCCGTGTGTGGATTCAGCAGTCTGCAAACACTTTCTGTGCAGAGTTTCAAAACAGGCGTTTTTCAGCCCAATACCGGCATATGGAAGAAACAGTAGAAAGCCCAGGGAAATATCTGCTTCTAAATCAAAACGCAGCTATCTAACAGAACGGTTGTCAATGTCTGCACTCAACTTCCAGAGTTAAACCCGTGTGTGGATTCAGCAGTCTGCAAACACTTTCTGTGCAGAGTTTCAAAACAGGCGTTTTCAGCCCAATACCGGTGTATGGAAGAAACAGCAGAAAGCACAGGGAAATATCTGCTTCTAAATCCAAAACGCAGCTATCTAACAGAACGGTTGTCAATGTGTGCACTCAACTTCCAGAGTTAAACCCGTGTGTGGATTCAGCAGTCTGCAAACACTTTCTGTGCAGAGTTTCAAAACAGGCGTTTTCAGCCCAATACCGGCATATGGAAGAAACAGCAGAAAGCACAGGGAAATATCTGCTTCTAAATCCAAAACGCAGCTATCTAACAGAACGGTTTGTCAATGTGTGCACTCAACTTCCAGAGTTAAACCCGTGTGTGGATTCAGCAGTCTGCAAACACTTTCTGTGCAGAGTTTCAAAACAGACGTTTTTCAGCCCATTACCGGCATACGGAAGAAACAGCAGAAAGCACAGGGAAATATCTGCTTCTAAATCCAAAACGCAGCTATCTAACAGAACGGTTGTCAATGTGTGCACTCAACTTCCAGAGTTAAACCCGTGTGTGGATTCAGCAGTCTGCAAACACTTTCTGTGCAGAGTTTCAAAACAGACGTTTTCAGCCCATTACCGGCATATGGAAGAAACAGCAGAAAGCACAGGGAAATATCTGCTTCTAAATCCAAAACGCAGCTATCTAACAGAACGGTTGTCAATGTGTGCACTCAACTTCCAGAGTTAAACCCCGTGTGTGGATTCAGCAGTCTGCAAACACTTTCTGTGCAGAATTTCAAAACAGGCGTTTTCAGCCCAATACCGGCATTTGGAAGAAACAGCAGAAAGCACAGGGAAATATCTGCTTCTAAATCCAAAATGCAGCTATCTAACAGAACGGTTGTCAATGTGAGCACTCAACTTCCAGAGTTAAACCCGTGTGTGGATTCAGCAGTCTGCGAAACACTTTCTGTGCAGAGTTTCAAAACAGGCCGTTTTCAGCCCAATACCGGCATATGGAAGAAACAGCAGAAAGCACAGGGAAATATCTGCTTCTAAATCCAAAAACGAAGCTATCTAACAGAACGGTTGTCAATGTGTGCACTCAACGTCCAGAGTTAAACCCGTGTTGTGGATTCAGCAGTCTGCAAACACTTTCTGTGCAGAGTTTCAAAACAGAGGCGTTTTCAGCCCAATACCGGCATATGGAAGAAACAGCAGAAAGCCCAGGGAAATATCTGATTTAAATCCAAAACGCAGCTATCTAACAGAACGGTTGTCAATGTGTGCACTCAACGTCCAGAGTTAAACCCGTGTGTGGATTCAGCAGTCTGCAAACACTTTCTGTGCAGAGTTATCAAAACCGACGTTTTCAGCCCATTACCGGCATACGGAAGAAACAGCAGAAAGCACAGGGAAATATCTGCTTCTAAATCCAAAACGCAGCTATCTAACAGAACGGTTGTCAATGTGTGCACTCAACTTCCAGAGTTAAACCCGTGTGTGGATTCAGCAGTCTGCAAACACTTTCTGTGCAGAGTTTCAAAACAGGCGTTTTCAGCCCAATACCGGCATATGGAAGAAACAGCAGAAAGCCCAGGGAAATATCTGCTTCTAAATCCAAAACGCAGCTATCTAACAGAACGGTTGTCAATGTGTGCACTCAACTTCCAGAGTTAAACCCGTGTGTGGATTCAGCAGTCTGCAAACACTTTCTGTGCAGAGTTTCAAAACAGACGTTTTCAGCCCATTACCGGCATATGGAAGAAACAGCAGAAAGCACAGGGAAATATCTGCTTCTCAATCCAAAACGCAGCTATCTAACAGAACGGTTGTCAATGTGTGCACTCAACTTCCAGAGTTAAACCCGTGTGTGGATTCAGCAGTCTGCAAACACTTTCTGTGCAGAGTTTCAAAACAGGCGTTTTCAGCCCAATACCGGCATATGGAAGAAACAGCAGAAAGCCCAGGGAAATATCTGCTTCTAAATCCAAAACGCAGCTATCTAACAGAACGGTGGTCAATGTGAGCACTCAACTTCCAGAGTTAAACCCGTGTGTGGATTCAGCAGTCTGCAAACACTTTCTGTGCAGAGTTTCAAAACAGGCGTTTTCAGCCCAATACCGGCATATGGAAGAAACAGCAGAAAGCACAGGGAAATATCTGCTTCTAAATCCAAAACGCAGCTATCTAACAGAACGGTTGTCAATGTGTGCACTCAACGTCCAGAGTTAAACCCGTGTGTGGATTCAGCAGTCTGCAAACACTTTCTGTGCAGAGTTTCAAAACAGGCGTTTTCAGCCCAATACCGGCATATGGAAGAAACAGCAGAAAGCCCAGGGAAATATCTGCTTCTAAATCCAAAACGCAGCTATCTAACACAACGGTTGTCAATGTGTGCACTCAACTTCCAGAGTTAAACCCGTGTGTGGATTCAGCAGTCTGCAAACACTTTCTGTGCAGAGTTTCAAAACAGGCGTTTTCAGCCCAATACCGGCATATGGAAGAAACAGCAGAAAGCCCAGGGAAATATCTGCTTCTAAATCCAAAACGCAGCTATCTAACAGAACGGTTGTCAATGTGTGCACTCAACTTCCAGAGTTAAACCCGTGTGTGGATTCAGCAGTCTGCAAACACTTTCCGTGCAGAGTTTCAAAACAGGCGTTTTCAGCCCAATACCGGCATATGGAAGAAACAGCAGAAAGCACAGGGAAATATCTGCTTCTAAATCCAAAACGCAGCTATCTAACAGAACGGTTTTCAATGTGTGCACTCAACTTCCAGAGTTAAACCCGTGTGTGGATTCAGCAGTCAGCAAACACTTTCTGTGCAGAGTTTCAAAACAGACGTTTTCAGCCCATTACCGGCATATGGAAGAAACAGCAGAAAGCACAGGGAAATATCTGCTTCTAAATCCAAAACGCAGCTATCTAACAGAACGGTTGTCAATGTGTGCACTCAACTTCCAGAGTTAAACCCGTGTGTGGATTCAGCAGTCTGCAAACACTTTCTGTGCAGAGTTTCAAAACAGGCGTTTTCAGCCCAATACCGGCATATTGAAGAAACAGCAGAAAGCACAGGGAAATATCTGCTTCTAAATCCAAAATGCAGCTATCTAACGGAACGGTTGTCAATGTGAGCACTCAACTTCCAGAGTTAAACCCGTGTGTGGATTCAGCAGTCTGCAAACACTTTCTGTGCAGAGTTTCAAAACAGGCGTTTTCAGCCCAATACCGGCATATGGAAGAAACAGCAGAAAGCACAGGGAAATATCTGCTTCTAAATCCAAAATGCAGCTATCTAACAGAACGGTTGTCAATGTGAGCACTCAACTTCCAGAGTTAAACCCGTGTGTGGATTCAGCAGTCTGCAAACACTTTCTGTGCAGAGTTTCAAAACAGGCGTTTTCAGCCCAATACCGGCATATGGAAGAAACAGCAGAAAGCCCAGGGAAATATCTGATTCTAAATCCAAAACGCAGCTATCTAACAGAACGGTTGTCAATGTGTGCACTCAACTTCCAGAGTTAAACCCGTGTGTGGATTCAGCAGTCTGCAAACACTTTCTGTGCAGAGTTTCAAAACCGACGTTTTCAGCCCATTACCGGCATACGGAAGAAACAGCAGAAAGCACAGGGAAATATCTGCTTCTAAATCCAAAACGCAGCTATCTAACAGAACGGTTGTCAATGTGTGCACTCAACTTCCAGAGTTAAACCCGTGTGTGGATTCAGCAGTCTGCAAACACTTTCTGTGCAGAGTTTCAAAACAGGCGTTTTCAGCCCAATACCGGCATATGGAAGAAACAGCAGAAAGCCCAGGGAAATATCTGCTTCTAAATCCAAAACGCAGCTATCTAACAGAACGGTTGTCAATGTGTGCACTCAACTTCCAGAGTTAAACCCGTGTGTGGATTCAGCAGTCTGCAAACACTTTCTGTGCAGAGTTTCAAAACAGACGTTTTCAGCCCATTACCGGCATATGGAAGAAACAGCAGAAAGCACAGGGAAATATCTGCTTCTCAATCCAAAACGCAGCTATCTAACAGAACGGTTGTCAATGTGTGCACTCAACTTCCAGAGTTAAACCCGTGTGTGGATTCAGCAGTCTGCAAACACTTTCTGTGCAGAGTTTCAAAACAGGCGTTTTCAGCCCAATACCGGCATATGGAAGAAACAGCAGAAAGCCCAGGGAAATATCTGCTTCTAAATCCAAAACGCAGCTATCTAACAGAACGGTTGTCAATGTGTGCACTCAACTTCCAGAGTTAAACCCGTGTGTGGATTCAGCAGTCTGCAAACACTTTCCGTGCAGAGTTTCAAAACAGGCGTTTTCAGCCCAATACCGGCATATGGAAGAAACAGCAGAAAGCACAGGGAAATATCTGCTTCTAAATCCAAAACGGAGCTATCTAACAGAACGGTTTTCAATGTGTGCACTCAACTTCCAGAGTTAAACCCGTGTGTGGATTCAGCAGTCAGCAAACACTTTCTGTGCAGAGTTTCAAAACAGACGTTTTCAGCCCATTACCGGCATATGGAAGAAACAGCAGAAAGCACAGGGAAATATCTGCTTCTAAATCCAAAACGCAGCTATCTAACAGAACGGTTGTCAATGTGTGCACTCAACTTCCAGAGTTAAACCCGTGTGTGGATTCAGCAGTCTGCAAACACTTTCTGTGCAGAGTTTCAAAACAGGCGTTTTCAGCCCAATACCGGCATATTGAAGAAACAGCAGAAAGCACAGGGAAATATCTGCTTCTAAATCCAAAATGCAGCTATCTAACGGAACGGTTGTCAATGTGAGCACTCAACTTCCAGAGTTAAACCCGTGTGTGGATTCAGCAGTCTGCAAACACTTTCTGTGCAGAGTTTCAAAACAGGCGTTTTCAGCCCAATACCGGCATATGGAAGAAACAGCAGAAAGCACAGGGAAATATCTGCTTCTAAATCCAAAATGCAGCTATCTAACAGAACGGTTGTCAATGTGAGCACTCAACTTCCAGAGTTAAACCCGTGTGTGGATTCAGCAGTCTGCAAACACTTTCTGTGCAGAGTTTCAAAACAGGCGTTTTCAGCCCAATACCGGCATATGGAAGAAACAGCAGAAAGCACAGGGAAATATCTGCTTCTAAATCCAAAACGCAGCTATCTAACAGAACGGTTGTCAATGTGTGCACTCAACGTCCAGAGTTAAACCCGTGTGTGGATTCAGCAGTTTGCAAACACTTTCTGTGCAGAGTTTCAAAACAGGCGTTTTCAGCCCAATACCGGCATATGGAAGAAACAGCAGAAAGCCCAGGGAAATATCTGATTCTAAATCCAAAACGCAGCTATCTAACAGAACGGTTGTCAATGTGTGCACTCAACTTCCAGAGTTAAACCCGTGTGTGGATTCAGCAGTCTGCAAACACTTTCTGTGCAGAGTTTCAAAACCGACGTTTTCAGCCCATTACCGGCATACGGAAGAAACAGCAGAAAGCACAGGGAAATATCTGCTTCTAAATCCAAAACGCAGCTATCTAACAGAACGGTTGTCAATGTGTGCACTCAACTTCCAGAGTTAAACCCGTGTGTGGATTCAGCAGTCTGCAAACACTTTCTGTGCAGAGTTTCAAAACAGACGTTTTCAGCCCATTACCGGCATACGGAAGAAACAGCAGAAAGCACAGGGAAATATCTGCTTCTAAATCCAAAACGCAGCTATCTAACAGAACGGTTGTCAATGTGTGCACTCAACTTCCAGAGTTAAACCCGTGTGTGGATTCAGCAGTCTGCAAACACTTTCTGTGCAGAGTTTCAAAACAGACGTTTTCAGCCCATTACCGGCATACGGAAGAAACAGCAGAAAGCACAGGGAAATATCTGCTTCTAAATCCAAAACGCAGCTATCTAACAGAACGGTTGTCAATGTGTGCACTCAACTTCCAGAGTTAAACCCGTGTGTGGATTCAGCAGTCTGCAAACACTTTCTGTGCAGAGTTTCAAAACAGACGTTTTCAGCCCATTACCGGCATATGGAAGAAACAGCAGAAAGCACAGGGAAATATCTGCTTCTAAATCCAAAACGCAGCTATCTAACAGAACGGTTGTCAATGTGTGCACTCAACTTCCAGAGTTAAACCCGTGTGTGGATTCAGCAGTCTGCAAACACTTTCTGTGCAGAGTTTCAAAACAGGCGTTTTCAGCCCAATACCGGCATATGGAAGAAACAGCAGAAAGCACAGGGAAATATCTGCTTCTAAATCCAAAATGCAGCTATCTAACAGAACGGTTGTCAATGTGAGCACTCAACTTCCAGAGTTAAACCCGTGTGTGGATTCAGCAGTCTGCAAACACTTTCTGTGCAGAGTTTCAAAACAGGCGTTTTCAGCCCAATACCGGCATATGGAAGAAACAGCAGAAAGCACAGGGAAATATCTGCTTCTAAATCCAAAACGCAGCTATCTAACAGAACGGTTGTCAATGTGTGCACTCAACGTCCAGAGTTAAACCCGTGTGTGGATTCAGCAGTCTGCAAACACTTTCTGTGCAGAGTTTCAAAACAGGCGTTTTCAGCCCAATACCGGCATATGGAAGAAACAGCAGAAAGCCCAGGGAAATATCTGATTCTAAATCCAAAACGCAGCTATCTAACAGAACGGTTGTCAATGTGTGCACTCAACTTCCAGAGTTAAACCCGTGTGTGGATTCAGCAGTCTGCAAACACTTTCTGTGCAGAGTTTCAAAACCGACGTTTTCAGCCCATTACCGGCATACGGAAGAAACAGCAGAAAGCACAGGGAAATATCTGCTTCTAAATCCAAAACGCAGCTATCCAACAGAACGGTTGTCAATGTGTGCACTCAACTTCCAGAGTTAAACCCGTGTGTGGATTCAGCAGTCTGCAAACACTTTCTGTGCAGAGTTTCAAAACAGGCGTTTTCAGCCCAATACCGGCATATGGAAGAAACAGCAGAAAGCCCAGGGAAATATCTGCTTCTAAATCCAAAACGCAGCTATCTAACAGAACGGTTGTCAATGTGTGCACTCAACTTCCAGAGTTAAACCCGTGTGTGGATTCAGCAGTCTGCAAACACTTTCTGTGCAGAGTTTCAAAACAGACGTATTCAGCCCATTACCGGCATATGGAAGAAACAGCAGAAAGCACAGGGCAATATCTGCTTCTAAATCCAAAACGCAGCTATCTAACAGAACGGTTGTCAATGTGTGCACTCAACTTCCAGAGTTAAACCCGTGTGTGGATTCAGCAGTCTGCAAACACTTTCTGTGCAGAGTTTCAAAACAGGCGTTTTCAGCCCAATACCGGCATATGGAAGAAACAGCAGAAAGCCCAGGGAAATATCTGCTTCTAAATCCAAAACGCAGCTATCTAACCGAACGGTTGTCAATGTGAGCACTCAACTTCCAGAGTTAAACCCGTGTGTGGATTCAGCAGTCTGCAAACACTTTCTGTGCAGAGTTTCAAAACAGGCGTTTTCAGCCCAATACCGGCATATGGAAGAAACAGCAGAAAGCACAGGGAAATATCTGCTTCTAAATCCAAAACGCAGCTATCTAACAGAACGGTTGTCAATGTGTGCACTCAACGTCCAGAGTTAAACCAGTGTGTGGATTCAGCAGTCTGCAAACACTTTCTGTGCAGAGTTTCAAAACAGGCGTTTTCAGCCCAATACCGGCATATGGAAGAAACAGCAGAAAGCCCAGGGAAATATCTGCTTCTAAATCCAAAACGCAGCTATCTAACACAACGGTTGTCAATGTGTGCACTCAACTTCCAGAGTTAAACCCGTGTGTGGATTCAGCAGTCTGCAAACACTTTCTGTGCAGAGTTTCAAAACAGACGTTTTCATCCCATTACCGGCATATGGAAGAAACAGCAGAAAGCACAGGGAAATATCTGCTTCTCAATCCAAAACGCAGCTATCTAACAGAACGGTTGTCAATGTGTGCACTCAACTTCCAGAGTTAAACCCGTGTGTGGATTCAGCAGTCTGCAAACACTTTCTGTGCAGAGTTTCAAAACAGGCGTTTTCAGCCCAATACCGGCATATGGAAGAAACAGCAGAAAGCCCAGGGAAATATCTGCTTCTAAATCCAAAACGCAGCTATCTAACAGAACGGTTGTCAATGTGAGCACTCAACTTCCAGAGTTAAACCCGTGTGTGGATTCAGCAGTCTGCAAACACTTTCTGTGCAGAGTTTCAAAACAGGCGTTTTCAGCCCAATACCGGCATACGGAAGAAACAGCAGAAAGCACAGGGAAATATCTGCTTCTAAATCCAAAACGCAGCTTTCTAACAGAACGGTTGTCAATGTGTGCACTCAACGTCCAGAGTTAAACCCGTGTGTGGATTCAGCAGTCTGCAAACACTTTCTGTGCAGAGTTTCAAAACAGGCGTTTTCAGCCCAATACCGGCATATGGAAGAAACAGAAGAAAGCCCAGGGAAATATCTGATTCTAAATCCAAAACGCAGCTATCTAACAGAACGGTTGTCAATGTGTGCACTCAACTTCCAGAGTTAAACCCGTGTGTGGATTCAGCAGTCTGCAAACACTTTCTGTGCAGAGTTTCAAAACAGACGTTTTCAGCCCATTACCGGCATATGGAAGAAACAGCAGAAAGCACAGGGAAATATCTGCTTCTAAATCCAAAACGCAGCTATCTAACAGAACGGTTGTCAATGTGTGCACTCAACTTCCAGAGTTAAACCCGTGTGTGGATTCAGCAGTCTGCAAACACTTTCTGTGCAGAGTTTCAAAACAGGCGTTTTCAACCCAATACCGGCATATGGAAGAAACAGCAGAAAGCCCAGGGAAATATCTGATTCTAAATCCAAAACGCAGCTATCTAACAGAACGGTTGTCAATGTGTGCACTCAACTTCCAGAGTTAAACCCGTGTGTGGATTCAGCAGTCTGCAAACACTTTCTGTGCAGAGTTTCAAAACAGACGTTTTCAGCCCTTTACCGGCATATGGAAGAAACAGCAGAAAGCACAGGGAAATATCTGCTTCTAAATCCAAAACGCAGCTATCTAACAGAACGGTTGTCAATGTGTGCACTCAACTTCCAGAGTTAAACCCGTGTGTGGATTCAGCAGTCTGCAAACACTTTCCGTGCAGAGTTTCAAAACAGGCGTTTTCAGCCCAATACCGGCATATGGAAGAAACAGCAGAAAGCACAGGGAAATATCTGCTTCTAAATCCAAAACGCAGCTATCTAACAGAACGGTTGTCAATGTGTGCACTCAACTTCCAGAGTTAAACCCGTGTGTGGATTCAGCAGTCAGCAAACACTTTCTGTGCAGAGTTTCAAAACAGACGTTTTCAGCCCATTACCGGCATATGGAAGAAACAGCAGAAAGCACAGGGAAATATCTGCTTCTAAATCCAAAACGCAGCTATCTAACAGAACGGTTGTCAATGTGTGCACTCAACTTCCAGAGTTAAACCCGTGTGTGGATTCAGCAGTCTGCAAACACTTTCTGTGCAGAGTTTCAAAACAGGCGTTTTCAGCCCAATACCGGCATATGGAAGAAACAGCAGAAAGCACAGGGAAATATCTGCTTCTAAATCCAAAATGCAGCTATCTAACAGAACGGTTGTCAATGTGAGCACTCAACTTCCAGAGTTAAACCCGTGTGTGGATTCAGCAGTCTGCAAACACTTTCTGTGCAGAGTTTCAAAACAGGCGTTTTCAGCCCAATACCGGCATATGGAAGAAACAGCAGAAAGCACAGGGAAATATCTGCTTCTAAATCCAAAACGCAGCTATCTAACAGAACGGTTGTCAATGTGTGCACTCAACGTCCAGAGTTAAACCCGTGTGTGGATTCAGCAATTTGCAAACACTTTCTGTGCAGAGTTTCAAAACAGGCGTTTTCAGCCCAATACCGGCATATGGAAGAAACAGCAGAAAGCCCAGGGAAATATCTGATTCTAAATCCAAAACGCAGCTATCTAACAGAACGGTTGTCAATGTGTGCACTCAACTTCCAGAGTTAAACCCGTGTGTGGATTCAGCAGTCTGCAAACACTTTCTGTGCAGAGTTTCAAAACCGACGTTTTCAGCCCATTACCGGCATATGGAAGAAACAGCAGAAAGCACAGGGAAATATCTGCTTCTAAATCCAAAACGCAGCTATCTAACAGAACGGTTGTCAATGTGTGCACTCAACTTCCAGAGTTAAACCCGTGTGTGGATTCAGCAGTCTGCAAACACTTTCTGTGCAGAGTTTCAAAACAGGCGTTTTCAGCCCAATACCGGCATATGGAAGAAACAGCAGAAAGCCCAGGGAAATATCTGCTTCTAAATCCAAAACGCAGCTATCTAACAGAACGGTTGTCAATGTGTGCACTCAACTTCCAGAGTTAAACCCGTGTGTGGATTCAGCAGTCTGCAAACACTTTCTGTGCAGAGTTTCAAAACAGACGTTTTCAGCCCATTACCGGCATATGGAAGAAACAGCAGAAAGCACAGGGAAATATCTGCTTCTAAATCCAAAACGCAGCTATCTAACAGAACGGTTGTCAATGTGTGCACTCAACTTCCAGAGTTAAACCCGTGTGTGGATTCAGCAGTCAGCAAACACTTTCTGTGCAGAGTTTCAAAACAGACGTTTTCAGCCCAATACCGGCATATGGAAGAAACAGCAGAAAGCACAGGGAAATATCTGCTTCTAAATCCAAAACGCAGCTATCTAACAGAACGGTTGTCAATGTGTGCACTCAACTTCCAGAGTTAAACCCGTGTGTGGATTCAGCAGTCTGCAAACACTTTCTGTGCAGAGTTTCAAAACAGGCGTTTTCAGCCCAATACCGGCATATGGAAGAAACAGCAGAAAGCACAGGGAAATATCTGCTTCTAAATCCAAAATGCAGCTATCTAACAGAACGGTTGTCAATGTGAGCACTCAACTTCCAGAGTTAAACCCGTGTGTGGATTCAGCAGTCTGCAAACACTTTCTGTGCAGAGTTTCAAAACAGGCGTTTTCAGCCCAATACCGGCATATGGAAGAAACAGCAGAAAGCACAGGGAAATATCTGCTTCTAAATCCAAAACGCAGCTATCTAACAGAACGGTTGTCAATGTGTGCACTCAACGTCCAGAGTTAAACCCGTGTGTGGATTCAGCAATTTGCAAACACTTTCTGTGCAGAGTTTCAAAACAGGCGTTTTCAGCCCAATACCGGCATATGGAAGAAACAGCAGAAAGCCCAGGGAAATATCTGATTCTAAATCCAAAACGCAGCTATCTAACAGAACGGTTGTCAATGTGTGCACTCAACTTCCAGAGTTAAACCCGTGTGTGGATTCAGCAGTCTGCAAACACTTTCTGTGCAGAGTTTCAAAACCGACGTTTTCAGCCCATTACCGGCATACGGAAGAAACAGAAGAAAGCACAGGGAAATATCTGCTTCTAAATCCAAAACGCAGCTATCTAACAGAACGGTTGTCAATGTGTGCACTCAACTTCCAGAGTTAAACCCGTGTGTGGATTCAGCAGTCTGCAAACACTTTCTGTGCAGAGTTTCAAAACAGGCGTTTTCAGCCCAATACCGGCATATGGAAGAAACAGCAGAAAGCCCAGGGAAATATCTGCTTCTAAATCCAAAACGCAGCTATCTAACAGAACGGTTGTCAATGTGTGCACTCAACTTCCAGAGTTAAACCCGTGTGTGGATTCAGCAGTCTGCAAACACTTTCTGTGCAGAGTTTCAAAACAGACGTTTTCAGCCCATTACCGGCATATGGAAGAAACAGCAGAAAGCACAGGGAAATATCTGCTTCTAAATCCAAAACGCAGCTATCTAACAGAACGGTTGTCAATGTGTGCACTCAACGTCCAGAGTTAAACCCGTGTGTGGATTCAGCAGTCTGCAAACACTTTCTGTGCAGAGTTTCAAAACAGGCGTTTTCAGCCCAATACCGGCATATGGAAGAAACAGCAGAAAGCCCAGGGAAATATCTGATTCTAAATCCAAAACGCAGCTATCTAACAGAACGGTTGTCAATGTGTGCACTCAACTTCCAGAGTTAAACCCGTGTGTGGATTCAGCAGTCTGCAAACACTTTCTGTGCAGAGTTTCAAAACCGACGTTTTCAGCCCATTACCGGCATACGGAAGAAACAGCAGAAAGCACAGGGAAATATCTGCTTCTAAATCCAAAACGCAGCTATCCAACAGAACGGTTGTCAATGTGTGCACTCAACTTCCAGAGTTAAACCCGTGTGTGGATTCAGCAGTCTGCAAACACTTTCTGTGCAGAGTTTCAAAACAGGCGTTTTCAGCCCAATACCGGCATATGGAAGAAACAGCAGAAAGCCCAGGGAAATATCTGCTTCTAAATCCAAAACGCAGCTATCTAACAGAACGGTTGTCAATGTGTGCACTCAACTTCCAGAGTTAAACCCGTGTGTGGATTCAGCAGTCTGCAAACACTTTCTGTGCAGAGTTTCAAAACAGACGTTTTCAGCCCATTACCGGCATATGGAAGAAACAGCAGAAAGCACAGGGAAATATCTGCTTCTAAATCCAAAACGCAGCTATCTAACAGAACGGTTGTCAATGTGTGCACTCAACTTCCAGAGTTAAACCCGTGTGTGGATTCAGCAGTCTGCAAACACTTTCTGTGCAGAGTTTCAAAACAGACGTTTTCAGCCCATTACCGGCATATGGAAGAAACAGCAGAAAGCACAGGGAAATATCTGCTTCTAAATCCAAAACGCAGCTATCTAACAGAACGGTTGTCAATGTGTGCACTCAACTTCCAGAGTTAAACCCGTGTGTGGATTCAGCAGTCAGCAAACACTTTCTGTGCAGAGTTTCAAAACAGACGTTTTCAGCCCAATACCGGCATATGGAAGAAACAGCAGAAAGCACAGGGAAATATCTGCTTCTAAATCCAAAACGCAGCTATCTAACAGAACGGTTGTCAATGTGTGCACTCAACTTCCAGAGTTAAACCCGTGTGTGGATTCAGCAGTCTGCAAACACTTTCTGTGCAGAGTTTCAAAACAGGCGTTTTCAGCCCAATACCGGCATATGGAAGAAACAGCAGAAAGCACAGGGAAATATCTGCTTCTAAATCCAAAATGCAGCTATCTAACAGAACGGTTGTCAAAGTGAGCACTCAACTTCCAGAGTTAAACCCGTGTGTGGATTCAGCAGTCTGCAAACACTTTCTGTGCAGAGTTTCAAAACAGGCGTTTTCAGCCCAATACCGGCATATGGAAGAAACAGCAGAAAGCACAGGGAAATATCTGCTTCTAAATCCAAAACGCAGCTATCTAACAGAACGGTTGTCAATGTGTGCACTCAACGTCCAGAGTTAAACCCGTGTGTGGATTCAGCAATTTGCAAACACTTTCTGTGCAGAGTTTCAAAACAGGCGTTTTCAGCCCAATACCGGCATATGGAAGAAACAGCAGAAAGCCCAGGGAAATATCTGATTCTAAATCCAAAACGCAGCTATCTAACAGAACGGTTGTCAATGTGTGCACTCAACTTCCAGAGTTAAACCCGTGTGTGGATTCAGCAGTCTGCAAACACTTTCTGTGCAGAGTTTCAAAACCGACGTTTTCAGCCCATTACCGGCATACGGAAGAAACAGCAGAAAGCACAGGGAAATATCTGCTTCTAAATCCAAAACGCAGCTATCTAACAGAACGGTTGTCAATGTGTGCACTCAACTTCCAGAGTTAAACCCGTGTGTGGATTCAGCAGTCTGCAAACACTTTCTGTGCAGAGTTTCAAAACAGGCGTTTTCAGCCCAATACCGGCATATGGAAGAAACAGCAGAAAGCCCAGGGAAATATCTGCTTCTAAATCCAAAACGCAGCTATCTAACAGAACGGTTGTCAATGTGTGCACTCAACTTCCAGAGTTAAACCCGTGTGTGGATTCAGCAGTCTGCAAACACTTTCTGTGCAGAGTTTCAAAACAGACGTTTTCAGCCCATTACCGGCATATGGAAGAAACAGCAGAAAGCACAGGGAAATATCTGCTTCTAAATCCAAAACGCAGCTATCTAACAGAACGGTTGTCAATGTGTGCACTCAACGTCCAGAGTTAAACCCGTGTGTGGATTCAGCAGTCTGCAAACACTTTCTGTGCAGAGTTTCAAAACAGGCGTTTTCAGCCCAATACCGGCATATGGAAGAAACAGCAGAAAGCCCAGGGAAATATCTGATTCTAAATCCAAAACGCAGCTATCTAACAGAACGGTTGTCAATGTGTGCACTCAACTTCCAGAGTTAAACCCGTGTGTGGATTCAGCAGTCTGCAAACACTTTCTGTGCAGAGTTTCAAAACCGACGTTTTCAGCCCATTACCGGCATACGGAAGAAACAGCAGAAAGCACAGGGAAATATCTGCTTCTAAATCCAAAACGCAGCTATCCAACAGAACGGTTGTCAATGTGTGCACTCAACTTCCAGAGTTAAACCCGTGTGTGGATTCAGCAGTCTGCAAACACTTTCTGTGCAGAGTTTCAAAACAGGCGTTTTCAGCCCAATACCGGCATATGGAAGAAACAGCAGAAAGCCCAGGGAAATATCTGCTTCTAAATCCAAAACGCAGCTATCTAACAGAACGGTTGTCAATGTGTGCACTCAACTTCCAGAGTTAAACCCGTGTGTGGATTCAGCAGTCTGCAAACACTTTCTGTGCAGAGTTTCAAAACAGACGTTTTCAGCCCATTACCGGCATATGGAAGAAACAGCAGAAAGCACAGGGAAATATCTGCTTCTAAATCCAAAACGCAGCTATCTAACAGAACGGTTGTCAATGTGTGCACTCAACTTCCAGAGTTAAAC
>NW_026989458.1:0-33088 GCF_030222135.1 Aotus nancymaae
GTAAGCCCAGGGAAATATCTGCTTCTAAATCCAAAACGCAGCTATCTACTAACAGAACGGTTGTCAATGTGTGCACTCAACTTCCAGAGTTAAACCCGTGTGTGGATTCAGCAGTCTGCAAACACTTTCTCTGCAGAGTCCCAAAACAGGCGTTTTCAGCCCATTACCGGCATATGGAAGAAACAGCAGTCAGCACAGGGAAATATCTGCTTCTAAATCCAAAACGCAGCTATCTAACAGAACGGTTGTCAATGTGTGCACTCAACTTCCAGAGTTAAACCCGTGTGTGGATTCAGCAGTCTGCAAACACTTTCTCTGCAGAGTCCCAAAACAGGCGTTTTCAGCCCATTACCGGCATATGGAAGAAACAGCAGTAAGCCCAGGGAAATATCTGCTTCTAAATCCAAAACGCAGCTATCTAACAGAACGGTTGTCAATGTGTGCACTCAACTTCCAGAGTTAAACCCGTGTGTGGATTCAGCAGTCTGCAAACACTTTCTCTGCAGAGTCCCAAAACAGGCGTTTTCAGCCCATTACCGGCATATGGAAGAAACAGCAGTAAGCACAGGGAAATATCTGCTTCTAAATCCAAAACGCAGCTATCTAACAGAACGGTTGTCAATGTGTGCACTCAACTTCCAGAGTTAAACCCGTGTGTGGATTCAGCAGTCTGCAAACACTTTCTCTGCAGAGTCCCAAAACAGGCGTTTTCAGCCCATTACCGGCATATGGAAGAAACAGCAGTCAGCCCAGGGAAATATCTGCTTCTAAATCCAAAACGCAGCTATCTAACAGAACGGTTGTCAATGTGTGCACTCAACTTCCAGAGTTAAACCCGTGTGTGGATTCAGCAGTCTGCAAACACTTTCTCTGCAGAGTCCCAAAACAGGCGTTTTCAGCCCATTACCGGCATATGGAAGAAACAGCAGTAAGCCCAGGGAAATATCTGCTTCTAAATCCAAAACGCAGCTATCTAACAGAACGGTTGTCAATGTGTGCACTCAACTTCCAGAGTTAAACCCGTGTGTGGATTCAGCAGTCTGCAAACACTTTCTCTGCAGAGTCCCAAAACAGGCGTTTTCAGCCCATTACCGGCATATGGAAGAAACAGCAGTAAGCCCAGGGAAATATCTGCTTCTAAATCCAAACGCAGCTATCTAACAGAACGGTTGTCAATGTGTGCAGTCAACTTCCAGAGTTAAACCCGTGTGTGGATTCAGCAGTCTGCAAACACTTTCTCTGCAGAGTCCCAAAACAAGCGTTTTCAGCCCATTACCGGCATATGGAAGAAACAGCAGTAAGCACAGGGAAATATCTGCTTCTAAATCCAAAACGCAGCTATCTAACAGAACGGTTGTCAATGTGTGCACTCAACTTCCAGAGTTAAACCCGTGTGTGGATTCAGCAGTCTGCAAACACTTTCTGTGCAGAGTCTCAAAACAGGCCTTTCCGGCCCAGTACCGGCATATATAAGAAAGAACATTAAGACTGCTTCTAAAACTCAGAAGAAACGTTTCTTTCAAACTGCTCGGCCTTGTGTTCTTTGGCCTAAGGGAGTTGAATCTATGTTCAGATTCAGCGAGATAGAAACACGTTTATTCTAGGAGCTGTCTTTGGATATTCCAGATTGAATGGGAGTGTATGCTGTAAAGAGAAATATCTGTTTCTAAAACCAAAATGGATCTATCTAGCAGAGTGGTTGTGAATGTGTGCCTTCGGCTTAAAGAGGTAAACTGCTCTTCTCATGCAGCACTTTAGAAACCCTTTCTATGCAAATTCTCATACAGACCTTTCCAGCAAAACACCAGCCTATAGGAAATAGCAGTAAGACTGCATCTTGAACATGGAAGAAACTGTTTTCAAACTGCTCTGCTGTGTGTTCATTCATATAAGAGACTTGAATATATGTTCAGATTCAGCTAGTTAGCAACACGTTTCTTCCAGGAGCTGTGTTTGCCTATTCCAGAGTATACTGGAGTATAAGATGTAAAGACAAATGTCTCGTTCCAAAAGAAAAACGGATGATCTAATGGAATGGTTGTCAATGTGTGCATTCAACTTACTGAGCTAAACTGCTGTTTGTATGCAGCAGTTTAGAAATCATTTCTGTGTAGATTCTCAAACAGACATTTCCAGCAAAATACCGGCCTATAAGAAATAGCAGTAAGACTGCGTCTAAAACTCAGAGGGAACGTTTCTTTCAAACTGCTCTGCAGTGTGTTCGTTCACCAAAGGTCGTTGAATCTATGTTTGGATTCAGCGAGTTTGAAACACGTTTATTCTAGGAGCTGCATTTCGATATTCCAGAGTGTATGGGAGTAAATGCTGTAAAGAGAAATATCTGTTTCTAAAACCAAAACGGAGCTATCTAACAGAATGGTTGTGAATGTGTGCATTCAACTTAAAGGGTTAATCTGCTCTTCTTAGGCAGCAGTTTAGAAACCCTTTATATGCAAATTCTAAAATCAACATTTGCAGCAAAACACCAGCCTCAAAGAAGTAGCAGTAAGACTGCATCTATAACATAGAAGAAACGTTTTCTTCAAAATGCTCTGCTCTGTGTTCATTCACCTAAGAGTCTTGAGTATATGTTCAGATTCAGCGAGTAAGAAACACGTTTCTTCCAGGAGCTGCATTTGCATATTCCAGAGTGTACTGGAGTATAAGGTTTAAAGTGAAATATCTGGTTCTAAAACAAACACGGAGCCATCTAACAGAATGGTTGTCACTGTGTGCATTCAGCTTATTGAGATAAACTGTTGTTTCTATGCAGCAGTTTAGAAAAGATTTTTGTGCAGATTCTAAAACAGACATTCCCAGCAAAATACCGGCCTCTAAGAAATAGCAATAAGACTGCGTCTAAAACTCAAATAAAACGTTTCTTTCAAACTGCTGTGCTGTGTGTTCGTTCACCTAAGGGAGTTGAATCTATGTTTAGATTCAGCGACTTAGAAACACGTCTATTCTGGGAGCTGCGTTTGGCTATTCCAGAATGAATGGGAGTATATGCTGTAACTAGAAACACAGGCTTCTAAAACCAAAACGGAGCTAGCTAACAGAATGATTGTGAATGAGGGCATTCAACTTAACGAATTAAACTGCTCCACTTAAGCAGCAGTTTACAAACCATTTATATGGAAATTCTAAAACCAACATTTCCAGGAAAACACCAGCCTAAAAGCAATAGCAGTAACAGTGCATCTATAACATGGAAGAAATGTTTTTTTCAAACTCCTCTGCTGTGTGTTCATTCACCTAAGAGACTTCAATATATGCACAGATTCAGCGAGTTACAAACACGTTTCTTCCAGGAGCTGCGTATGCATATATCAGAGTGTACTGGGGTACAAGATGTAAAGAGAAATATCTGATTATACTTAGAAACCCGTTTCTTTTAGGAGCTGCGTTTGGATATTCCAGAGTGAATGAGAGTATATGCTGTAAAGAGAAATAACTGCTTCTAAAACCAAAAGGCAGCTATCTAACTGAATGGTTGTCAATGCGTGCACTCAACTTCCAGAGATAAACCCGAGTGTGGATACAGCAGTCTGCAAACACTTTCTGTGCAGAGTCCCAAAACAGGCGTTTTCAGCCCAATACCGGCATATGGAAGAAACAGCAGTAAGCACAGGGAAATATCTGCTTCTAAATCCAAAACGCAGCTATCTAACAGAACGGTTGTCAATGTGTGCACTCAACTTCCAGAGTTAAACCCGTGTGTGGATTCAGCAGTCTGCAAACACTTTCTCTGCAGAGTCCCAAAACAGGCGTTTTCAGCCCATTACCGGCATATGGAAGAAACAGCAGTCAGCACAGGGAAATATCTGCTTCTAAATCCAAAACGCAGCTATCTAACAGAACGGTTGTCAATGTGTGCACTCAACTTCCAGAGTTAAACCCGTGTGTGGATTCAGCAGTCTGCAAACACTTTCTCTGCAGAGTCCCAAAACAGGCGTTTTCAGCCCATTACCGGCATATGGAAGAAACAGCAGTCAGCACAGGGAAATATCTGCTTCTAAATCCAAAACGCAGCTATCTAACAGAACGGTTGTCAATGTGTGCACTCAACTTCCAGAGTTAAACCCGTGTGTGGATTCAGCAGTCTGCAAACACTTTCTCTGCAGAGTCCCAAAACAGGCGTTTTCAGCCCATTACCGGCATATGGAAGAAACAGCAGTCAGCCCAGGGAAATATCTGCTTCTAAATCCAAAACGCAGCTATCTAACAGAACGGTTGTCAATGTGTGCAGTCAAGTTCCAGAGTTAAACCCGTGTGTGGATTCAGCAGTCTGCAAACACTTTCTCTGCAGAGTCCCAAAACAGGCGTTTTCAGCCCATTACCGGCATATGGAAGAAACAGCAGTAAGCCCAGGGAAATATCTGCTTCTAAATCCAAAACGCAGCTATCTAACAGAACGGTTGTCAATGTGTGCACTCAACTTCCAGAGTTAAACCCGTGTGTGGATTCAGCAGTCTGCAAACACTTTCTCTGCAGAGTCCCAAAACAGGCGTTTTCAGCCCATTACCGGCATATGGAAGAAACAGCAGTAAGCCCAGGGAAATATCTGCTTCTAAATCCAAAACGCAGCTATCTAACAGAACGGTTGTCAATGTGTGCAGTCAACTTCCAGAGTTAAACCCGTGTGTGGATTCAGCAGTCTGCAAACACTTTCTCTGCAGAGTCCCAAAACAGGCGTTTTCAGCCCATTACCGGCATATGGAAGAAACAGCAGTCAGCACAGCGAAATATCTGCTTCTAAATCCAAAACGCAGCTATCTAACAGAACGGTTGTCAATGTGTGCACTCAACTTCCAGAGTTAAACCCGTGTGTGGATTCAGCAGTCTGCAAACACTTTCTCTGCAGAGTCCCAAAACAGGCGTTTTCAGCCCATTACCGGCATACGGAAGAAACAGCAGTAAGCCCAGGGAAATATCTGCTTCTAAATCCAAAACGCAGCTATCTAACAGAACGGTTGTCAATGTGTGCAGTCAACTTCCAGAGTTAAACCCGTGTGTGGATTCAGCAGTCTGCAAACACTTTCTCTGCAGAGTCCCAAAACAGGCGTTTTCAGCCCATTACCGGCATATGGAAGAAACAGCAGTCAGCACAGCGAAATATCTGCTTCTAAATCCAAAACGCAGCTATCTAACAGAACGGTTGTCAATGTGTGCACTCAACTTCCAGAGTTAAACCCGTGTGTGGATTCAGCAGTCTGCAAACACTTTCTCTGCAGAGTCCCAAAACAGGCGTTTTCAGCCCATTACCGGCATACGGAAGAAACAGCAGTAAGCCCAGGGAAATATCTGCTTCTAAATCCAAAACGCAGCTATCTAACAGAACGGTTGTCAATGTGTGCACTCAACTTCCAGAGTTAAACCCGTGTGTGGATTCAGCAGTCTGCAAACACTTTCTCTGCAGAGTCCCAAAACAGGCGTTTTCAGCCCATTACCGGCATATGGAAGAAACAGCAGTAAGCCCAGGGAAATATCTGCTTCTAAATCCAAAACGCAGCTATCTAACAGAACGGTTGTCAATGTGTGCACTCAACTTCCAGAGTTAAACCCGTGTGTGGATTCAGCAGTCTGCAAACACTTTCTCTGCAGAGTCCCAAAACAGGCGTTTTCAGCCCATTACCGGCATATGGAAGAAACAGCAGTAAGCCCAGGGAAATATCTGCTTCTAAATCCAAAACGCAGCTATCTAACAGAACGGTTGTCAATGTGTGCACTCAACTTCCAGAGTTAAACCCGTGTGTGGATTCAGCAGTCTGCAAACACTTTCTCTGCAGAGTCCCAAAACAGGCGTTTTCAGCCCATTACCGGCATATGGAAGAAACAGCAGTAAGCCCAGGGAAATATCTGCTTCTAAATCCAAAACGCAGCTATCTAACAGAACGGTTGTCAATGTGTGCACTCAACTTCCAGAGTTAAACCCGTGTGTGGATTCAGCAGTCTGCAAACACTTTCTCTGCAGAGTCCCAAAACAGGCGTTTTCAGCCCATTACCGGCATATGGAAGAAACAGCAGTCAGCACAGGGAAATATCTGCTTCTAAATCCAAAACGCAGCTATCTAACAGAACGGTTGTCAATGTGTACACTCAACTTCCAGAGTTAAACCCGTGTGTGGATTCAGCTGTCTGCAAACACTTTCTCTGCAGAGTCCCAAAACAGGCGTTTTCAGCCCATTACCGGCATATGGAAGAAACAGCAGTAAGCACAGGGAAATATCTGCTTCTAAATCCAAAACGCAGCTATCTAACAGAACGGTTGTCAATGTGTGCACTCAACTTCCAGAGTTAAACCCGTGTGTGGATTCAGCAGTCTGCAAACACTTTCTCTGCAGAGTCCCAAAACAGGCGTTTTCAGCCCATTACCGGCATATGGAAGAAACAGCAGTAAGCCCAGGGAAATATCTGCTTCTAAATCCAAAACGCAGCTATCTAACAGAACGGTTGTCAATGTGTGCACTCAACTTCCAGAGTTAAACCCGTGTGTGGATTCAGCAGTCTGCAAACACTTTCTCTGCAGAGTCCCAAAACAGGCGTTTTCAGCCCATTACCGGCATATGGAAGAAACAGCAGTAAGCCCAGGGAAATATCTGCTTCTAAATCCAAAACGCAGCTATCTAACAGAACGGTTGTCAATGTGTGCACTCAACTTCCAGAGTTAAACCCGTGTGTGGATTCAGCAGTCTGCAAACACTTTCTCTGCAGAGTCCCAAAACAGGCGTTTTCAGCCCATTACCGGCATATGGAAGAAACAGCAGTAAGCCCAGGGAAATATCTGCTTCTAAATCCAAAACGCAGCTATCTAACAGAACGGTTGTCAATGTGTGCACTCAACTTCCAGAGTTAAACCCGTGTGTGGATTCAGCAGTCTGCAAACACTTTCTCTGCAGAGTCCCAAAACAGGCGTTTTCAGCCCATTACCGGCATATGGAAGAAACAGCAGTCAGCACAGGGAAATATCTGCTTCTAAATCCAAAACGCAGCTATCTAACAGAACGGTTGTCAATGTGTGCACTCAACTTCCAGAGTTAAACCCGTGTGTGGATTCAGCAGTCTGCAAACACTTTCTCTGCAGAGTCCCAAAACAGGCGTTTTCAGCCCATTACCGGCATATGGAAGAAACAGCAGTAAGCCCAGGGAAATATCTGCTTCTAAATCCAAAACGCAGCTATCTAACAGAACGGTTGTCAATGTGTGCACTCAACTTCCAGAGTTAAACCCGTGTGTGGATTCAGCAGTCTGCAAACACTTTCTCTGCAGAGTCCCAAAACAGGCGTTTTCAGCCCATTACCGGCATATGGAAGAAACAGCAGTAAGCACAGGGAAATATCTGCTTCTAAATCCAAAACGCAGCTATCTAACAGAACGGTTGTCAATGTGTGCACTCAACTTCCAGAGTTAAACCCGTGTGTGGATTCAGCAGTCTGCAAACACTTTCTGTGCAGAGTCTCAAAACAGGCCTTTCCGGCCCAGTACCGGCATATATAAGAAAGAACATTAAGACTGCTTCTAAAACTCAGAAGAAACGTTTCTTTCAAACTGCTCGGCCTTGTGTTCTTTGGCCTAAGGGAGTTGAATCTATGTTCAGATTCAGCGAGATAGAAACACGTTTATTCTAGGAGCTGTCTTTGGATATTCCAGATTGAATGGGAGTGTATGCTGTAAAGAGAAATATCTGTTTCTAAAACCAAAATGGATCTATCTAGCAGAGTGGTTGTGAATGTGTGCCTTCGGCTTAAAGAGGTAAACTGCTCTTCTCATGCAGCACTTTAGAAACCCTTTCTATGCAAATTCTCATACAGACCTTTCCAGCAAAACACCAGCCTATAGGAAATAGCAGTAAGACTGCATCTTGAACATGGAAGAAACTGTTTTCAAACTGCTCTGCTGTGTGTTCATTCATATAAGAGACTTGAATATATGTTCAGATTCAGCTAGTTAGCAACACGTTTCTTCCAGGAGCTGTGTTTGCCTATTCCAGAGTATACTGGAGTATAAGATGTAAAGACAAATGTCTCGTTCCAAAAGAAAAACGGATGATCTAATGGAATGGTTGTCAATGTGTGCATTCAACTTACTGAGCTAAACTGCTGTTTGTATGCAGCAGTTTAGAAATCATTTCTGTGTAGATTCTCAAACAGACATTTCCAGCAAAATACCGGCCTATAAGAAATAGCAGTAAGACTGCGTCTAAAACTCAGAGGGAACGTTTCTTTCAAACTGCTCTGCAGTGTGTTCGTTCACCAAAGGTCGTTGAATCTATGTTTGGATTCAGCGAGTTTGAAACACGTTTATTCTAGGAGCTGCATTTCGATATTCCAGAGTGTATGGGAGTAAATGCTGTAAAGAGAAATATCTGTTTCTAAAACCAAAACGGAGCTATCTAACAGAATGGTTGTGAATGTGTGCATTCAACTTAAAGGGTTAATCTGCTCTTCTTAGGCAGCAGTTTAGAAACCCTTTATATGCAAATTCTAAAATCAACATTTGCAGCAAAACACCAGCCTCAAAGAAGTAGCAGTAAGACTGCATCTATAACATAGAAGAAACGTTTTCTTCAAAATGCTCTGCTCTGTGTTCATTCACCTAAGAGTCTTGAGTATATGTTCAGATTCAGCGAGTAAGAAACACGTTTCTTCCAGGAGCTGCATTTGCATATTCCAGAGTGTACTGGAGTATAAGGTTTAAAGTGAAATATCTGGTTCTAAAACAAACACGGAGCCATCTAACAGAATGGTTGTCACTGTGTGCATTCAGCTTATTGAGATAAACTGTTGTTTCTATGCAGCAGTTTAGAAAAGATTTTTGTGCAGATTCTAAAACAGACATTCCCAGCAAAATACCGGCCTCTAAGAAATAGCAATAAGACTGCGTCTAAAACTCAAATAAAACGTTTCTTTCAAACTGCTGTGCTGTGTGTTCGTTCACCTAAGGGAGTTGAATCTATGTTTAGATTCAGCGACTTAGAAACACGTCTATTCTGGGAGCTGCGTTTGGCTATTCCAGAATGAATGGGAGTATATGCTGTAACTAGAAACACAGGCTTCTAAAACCAAAACGGAGCTAGCTAACAGAATGATTGTGAATGAGGGCATTCAACTTAACGAATTAAACTGCTCCACTTAAGCAGCAGTTTACAAACCATTTATATGGAAATTCTAAAACCAACATTTCCAGGAAAACACCAGCCTAAAAGCAATAGTAGTAACAGTGCATCTATAACATGGAAGAAATGTTTTTTTCAAACTCCTCTGCTGTGTGTTCATTCACCTAAGAGACTTCAATATATGCACAGATTCAGCGAGTTACAAACACGTTTCTTCCAGGAGCTGCGTATGCATATATCAGAGTGTACTGGGGTACAAGATGTAAAGAGAAATATCTGATTATACTTAGAAACCCGTTTCTTTTAGGAGCTGCGTTTGGATATTCCAGAGTGAATGAGAGTATATGCTGTAAAGAGAAATAACTGCTTCTAAAACCAAAAGGCAGCTATCTAACTGAATGGTTGTCAATGCGTGCACTCAACTTCCAGAGATAAACCCGAGTGTGGATACAGCAGTCTGCAAACACTTTCTGTGCAGAGTCCCAAAACAGGCGTTTTCAGCCCAATACCGGCATATGGAAGAAACAGCAGTAAGCACAGGGAAATATCTGCTTCTAAATCCAAAACGCAGCTATCTAACAGAACGGTTGTCAATGTGTGCACTCAACTTCCAGAGTTAAACCCGTGTGTGGATTCAGCAGTCTGCAAACACTTTCTCTGCAGAGTCCCAAAACAGGCGTTTTCAGCCCATTACCGGCATATGGAAGAAACAGCAGTCAGCACAGGGAAATATCTGCTTCTAAATCCAAAACGCAGCTATCTAACAGAACGGTTGTCAATGTGTGCACTCAACTTCCAGAGTTAAACCCGTGTGTGGATTCAGCAGTCTGCAAACACTTTCTCTGCAGAGTCCCAAAACAGGCGTTTTCAGCCCATTACCGGCATATGGAAGAAACAGCAGTAAGCCCAGGGAAATATCTGCTTCTAAATCCAAAACGCAGCTATCTAACAGAACGGTTGTCAATGTGTGCACTCAACTTCCAGAGTTAAACCCGTGTGTGGATTCAGCAGTCTGCAAACACTTTCTCTGCAGAGTCCCAAAACAGGCGTTTTCAGCCCATTACCGGCATATGGAAGAAACAGCAGTCAGCCCAGGGAAATATCTGCTTCTAAATCCAAAACGCAGCTATCTAACAGAACGGTTGTCAATGTGTGCACTCAACTTCCAGAGTTAAACCCGTGTGTGGATTCAGCAGTCTGCAAACACTTTCTCTGCAGAGTCCCAAAACAGGCGTTTTCAGCCCATTACCGGCATATGGAAGAAACAGCAGTAAGCCCAGGGAAATATCTGCTTCTAAATCCAAAACGCAGCTATCTAACAGAACGGTTGTCAATGTGTGCACTCAACTTCCAGAGTTAAACCCGTGTGTGGATTCAGCAGTCTGCAAACACTTTCTCTGCAGAGTCCCAAAACAGGCGTTTTCAGCCCATTACCGGCATATGGAAGAAACAGCAGTCAGCACAGGGAAATATCTGCTTCTAAATCCAAAACGCAGCTATCTAACAGAACGGTTGTCAATGTGTGCACTCAACTTCCAGAGTTAAACCCGTGTGTGGATTCAGCAGTCTGCAAACACTTTCTCTGCAGAGTCCCAAAACAGGCGTTTTCAGCCCATTACCGGCATATGGAAGAAACAGCAGTAAGCCCAGGGAAATATCTGCTTCTAAATCCAAAACGCAGCTATCTAACAGAACGGTTGTCAATGTGTGCACTCAACTTCCAGAGTTAAACCCGTGTGTGGATTCAGCAGTCTGCAAACACTTTCTCTGCAGAGTCCCAAAACAGGCGTTTTCAGCCCATTACCGGCATATGGAAGAAACAGCAGTAGGAACAGGGAAATATCTGCTTCTAAATCCAAAACGCAGCTATCTAACAGAACGGTTGTCAATGTGTGCACTCAACTTCCAGAGTTAAACCCGTGTGTGGATTCAGCAGTCTGCAAACACTTTCTCTGCAGAGTCCCAAAACAGGCGTTTTCAGCCCATTACCGGCATATGGAAGAAACAGCAGTCAGCCCAGGGAAATATCTGCTTCTAAATCCAAAACGCAGCTATCTAACAGAACGGTTGTCAATGTGTGCACTCAACTTCCAGAGTTAAACCCGTGTGTGGATTCAGCAGTCTGCAAACACTTTCTCTGCAGAGTCCCAAAACAGGCGTTTTCAGCCCATTACCGGCATATGGAAGAAACAGCAGTAAGCCCAGGGAAATATCTGCTTCTAAATCCAAAACGCAGCTATCTAACAGAACGGTTGTCAATGTGTGCACTCAACTTCCAGAGTTAAACCCGTGTGTGGATTCAGCAGTCTGCAAACACTTTCTCTGCAGAGTCCCAAAACAGGCGTTTTCAGCCCATTACCGGCATATGGAAGAAACAGCAGTCAGCACAGGGAAATATCTGCTTCTAATTCCAAAACGCAGCTATCTAACAGAACGGTTGTCAATGTGTGCACTCAACTTCCAGAGTTAAACCCGTGTGTGGATTCAGCAGTCTGCAAACACTTTCTCTGCAGAGTCCCAAAACAGGCGTTTTCAGCCCATTACCGGCATATGGAAGAAACAGCAGTCAGCCCAGGGAAATATCTGCTTCTAAATCCAAAACGCAGCTATCTAACAGAACGGTTGTCAATGTGTGCACTCAGCTTCCAGAGTTAAACCCGTGTGTGGATTCAGCAGTCTGCAAACACTTTCTCTGCAGAGTCCCAAAACAGGCGTTTTCAGCCCATTACCGGCATATGGAAGAAACAGCAGTCAGCCCAGGGAAATATCTGCTTCTAAATCCAAAACGCAGCTATCTAACAGAACGGTTGTCAATGTGTGCACTCAACTTCCAGAGTTAAACCCGTGTGTGGATTCAGCAGTCTGCAAACACTTTCTCTGCAGAGTCCCAAAACAGGCGTTTTCAGCCCATTACCGGCATATGGAAGAAACAGCAGTAAGCCCAGGGAAATATCTGCTTCTAAATCCAAAACGCAGCTATCTAACAGAACGGTTGTCAATGTGTGCACTCAACTTCCAGAGTTAAACCCGTGTGTGGATTCAGCAGTCTGCAAACACTTTCTCTGCAGAGTCCCAAAACAGGCGTTTTCAGCCCATTACCGGCATATGGAAGAAACAGCAGTCAGCACAGGGAAATATCTGCTTCTAAATCCAAAACGCAGCTATCTAACAGAACGGTTGTCAATGTGTGCACTCAACTTCCAGAGTTAAACCCGTGTGTGGATTCAGCAGTCTGCAAACACTTTCTCTGCAGAGTCCCAAAACAGGCGTTTTCAGCCCATTACCGGCATATGGAAGAAACAGCAGTAAGCCCAGGGAAATATCTGCTTCTAAATCCAAAACGCAGCTATCTAACAGAACGGTTGTCAATGTGTGCACTCAACTTCCAGAGTTAAACCCGTGTGTGGATTCAGCAGTCTGCAAACACTTTCTCTGCAGAGTCCCAAAACAGGCGTTTTCAGCCCATTACCGGCATATGGAAGAAACAGCCGTCAGCACAGGGAAATATCTGCTTCTAAATCCAAAACGCAGCTATCTAACAGAACGGTTGTCAATGTGTGCACTCAACTTCCAGAGTTAAACCCGTGTGTGGATTCAGCAGTCTGCAAACACTTTCTCTGCAGAGTCCCAAAACAGGCGTTTTCAGCCCATTACCGGCATATGGAAGAAACAGCAGTCAGCACAGGGAAATATCTGCTTCTAAATCCAAAACGCAGCTATCTAACAGAACGGTTGTCAATGTGTGCACTCAACTTCCAGAGTTAAACCCGTGTGTGGATTCAGCAGTCTGCAAACACTTTCTCTGCAGAGTCCCAAAACAGGCGTTTTCAGCCCATTACCGGCATATGGAAGAAACAGCAGTAAGCCCAGGGAAATATCTGCTTCTAAATCCAAAACGCAGCTATCTAACAGAACGGTTGTCAATGTGTGCACTCAACTTCCAGAGTTAAACCCGTGTGTGGATTCAGCAGTCTGCAAACACTTTCTCTGCAGAGTCCCAAAACAGGCGTTTTCAGCCCATTACCGGCATATGGAAGAAACAGCAGTAAGCCCAGGGAAATATCTGCTTCTAAATCCAAAACGCAGCTATCTAACAGAACGGTTGTCAATGTGTGCACTCAACTTCCAGAGTTAAACCCGTGTGTGGATTCAGCAGTCTGCAAACACTTTCTCTGCAGAGTCCCAAAACAGGCGTTTTCAGCCCATTACCGGCATATGGAAGAAACAGCAGTCAGCCCAGGGAAATATCTGCTTCTAAATCCAAAACGCAGCTATCTAACAGAACGGTTGTCAATGTGTGCACTCAACTTCCAGAGTTAAACCCGTGTGTGGATTCAGCAGTCTGCAAACACTTTCTCTGCAGAGTCCCAAAACAGGCGTTTTCAGCCCATTACCGGCATATGGAAGAAACAGCAGTCAGCCCAGGGAAATATCTGCTTCTAAATCCAAAACGCAGCTATCTAACAGAACGGTTGTCAATGTGTGCACTCAACTTCCAGAGTTAAACCCGTGTGTGGATTCAGCAGTCTGCAAACACTTTCTCTGCAGAGTCCCAAAACAGGCGTTTTCAGCCCATTACCGGCATATGGAAGAAACAGCAGTAAGCCCAGGGAAATATCTGCTTCTAAATCCAAAACGCAGCTATCTAACAGAACGGTTGTCAATGTGTGCACTCAACTTCCAGAGTTAAACCCGTGTGTGGATTCAGCAGTCTGCAAACACTTTCTCTGCAGAGTCCCAAAACAGGCGTTTTCAGCCCATTACCGGCATATGGAAGAAACAGCAGTCAGCCCAGGGAAATATCTGCTTCTAAATCCAAAACGCAGCTATCTAACAGAACGGTTGTCAATGTGTGCACTCAACTTCCAGAGTTAAACCCGTGTGTGGATTCAGCAGTCTGCAAACACTTTCTCTGCAGAGTCCCAAAACAGGCGTTTTCAGCCCATTACCGGCATATGGAAGAAACAGCAGTAAGCCCAGGGAAATATCTGCTTCTAAATCCAAAACGCAGCTATCTAACAGAACGGTTGTCAATGTGTGCACTCAACTTCCAGAGTTAAACCCGTGTGTGGATTCAGCAGTCTGCAAACACTTTCTCTGCAGAGTCCCAAAACAGGCGTTTTCAGCCCATTACCGGCATATGGAAGAAACAGCAGTAAGCCCAGGGAAATATCTGCTTCTAAATCCAAAACGCAGCTATCTAACAGAACGGTTGTCAATGTGTGCACTCAACTTCCAGAGTTAAACCCGTGTGTGGATTCAGCAGTCTGCAAACACTTTCTCTGCAGAGTCCCAAAACAGGCGTTTTCAGCCCATTACCGGCATATGGAAGAAACAGCAGTAAGCCCAGGGAAATATCTGCTTCTAAATCCAAAACGCAGCTATCTAACAGAACGGTTGTCAATGTGTGCACTCAACTTCCAGAGTTAAACCCGTGTGTGGATTCAGCAGTCTGCAAACACTTTCTCTGCAGAGTCCCAAAACAGGCGTTTTCAGCCCATTACCGGCATATGGAAGAAACAGCAGTCAGCCCAGGGAAATATCTGCTTCTAAATCCAAAACGCAGCTATCTAACAGAACGGTTGTCAATGTGTGCACTCAACTTCCAGAGTTAAACCCGTGTGTGGATTCAGCAGTCTGCAAACACTTTCTCTGCAGAGTCCCAAAACAGGCGTTTTCAGCCCATTACCGGCATATGGAAGAAACAGCAGTAAGCCCAGGGAAATATCTGCTTCTAAATCCAAAACGCAGCTATCTAACAGAACGGTTGTCAATGTGTGCACTCAACTTCCAGAGTTAAACCCGTGTGTGGATTCAGCAGTCTGCAAACACTTTCTCTGCAGAGTCCCAAAACAGGCGTTTTCAGCCCATTACCGGCATATGGAAGAAACAGCAGTCAGCACAGGGAAATATCTGCTTCTAAATCCAAAACGCAGCTATCTAACAGAACGGTTGTCAATGTGTGCACTCAACTTCCAGAGTTAAACCCGTGTGTGGATTCAGCAGTCTGCAAACACTTTCTCTGCAGAGTCCCAAAACAGGCGTTTTCAGCCCATTACTGGCCTATGGAAGAAACAGCAGTAAGCCCAGGGAAATATCTGCTTCTAAATCCAAAACGCAGCTATCTAACAGAACGGTTGTCAATGTGTGCACTCAACTTCCAGAGTTAAACCCGTGTGTGGATTCAGCAGTCTGCAAACACTTTCTCTGCAGAGTCCCAAAACAGGCGTTTTCAGCCCATTACCGGCATATGGAAGAAACAGCAGTAAGCCCAGGGAAATATCTGCTTCTAAATCCAAAACGCAGCTATCTAACAGAACGGTTGTCAATGTGTGCACTCAACTTCCAGAGTTAAACCCGTGTGTGGATTCAGCAGTCTGCAAACACTTTCTCTGCAGAGTCCCAAAACAGGCGTTTTCAGCCCATTACCGGCATATGGAAGAAACAGCAGTCAGCCCAGGGAAATATCTGCTTCTAAATCCAAAACGCAGCTATCTAACAGAACGGTTGTCAATGTGTGCACTCAACTTCCAGAGTTAAACCCGTGTGTGGATTCAGCAGTCTGCAAACACTTTCTCTGCAGAGTCCCAAAACAGGCGTTTTCAGCCCATTACCGGCATATGGAAGAAACAGCAGTAAGCCCAGGGAAATATCTGCTTCTAAATCCAAAACGCAGCTATCTAACAGAACGGTTGTCAATGTGTGCACTCAACTTCCAGAGTTAAACCCGTGTGTGGATTCAGCAGTCTGCAAACACTTTCTCTGCAGAGTCCCAAAACAGGCGTTTTCAGCCCATTACCGGCATATGGAAGAAACAGCAGTCAGCCCAGGGAAATATCTGCTTCTAAATCCAAAACGCAGCTGTCTAACAGAACGGTTGTCAATGTGTGCACTCAACTTCCAGAGTTAAACCCGTGTGTGGATTCAGCAGTCTGCAAACACTTTCTCTGCAGAGTCCCAAAACAGGCGTTTTCAGCCCATTACCGGCATATGGAAGAAACAGCAGTAAGCACAGGGAAATATCTGCTTCTAAATCCAAAACGCAGCTATCTAACAGAACGGTTGTCAATGTGTGCACTCAACTTCCAGAGTTAAACCCGTGTGTGGATTCAGCAGTCTGCAAACACTTTCTCTGCAGAGTCCCAAAACAGGCGTTTTCAGCCCATTACCGGCATATGGAAGAAACAGCAGTAAGCCCAGGGAAATATCTGCTTCTAAATCCAAAACGCAGCTATCTAACAGAACGGTTGTCAATGTGTGCACTCAACTTCCAGAGTTAAACCCGTGTGTGGATTCAGCAGTCTGCAAACACTTTCTCTGCAGAGTCCCAAAACAGGCGTTTTCAGCCCATTACCGGCATATGGAAGAAACAGCAGTAAGCCCAGGGAAATATCTGCTTCTAAATCCAAAACGCAGCTATCTAACAGAACGGTTGTCAATGTGTGCACTCAACTTCCAGAGTTAAACCCGTGTGTGGATTCAGCAGTCTGCAAACACTTTCTCTGCAGAGTCCCAAAACAGGCGTTTTCAGCCCATTACCGGCATATGGAAGAAACAGCAGTAAGCCCAGGGAAATATCTGCTTCTAAATCCAAAACGCAGCTATCTAACAGAACGGTTGTCAATGTGTGCACTCAACTTCCAGAGTTAAACCCGTGTGTGGATTCAGCAGTCTGCAAACACTTTCTCTGCAGAGTCCCAAAACAGGCGTTTTCAGCCCTTTACCGGCATATGGAAGAAACAGCAGTCAGCACAGGGAAATATCTGCTTCTAAATCCAAAACGCAGCTATCTAACAGAACGGTTGTCAATGTGTGCACTCAACTTCCAGAGTTAAACCCGTGTGTGGATTCAGCAGTCTGCAAACACTTTCTCTGCAGAGTCCCAAAACAGGCGTTTTCAGCCCATTACCGGCATATGGAAGAAACAGCAGTAAGGACAGGGAAATAGCTGCTTCGAAATCCAAAACGCAGCTATCTAACAGAACGGTTGTCAATGTGTGCACTCAACTTCCAGAGTTAAACCCGTGTGTGGATTCAGCAGTCTGCAAACACTTTCTCTGCAGAGTCCCAAAACAGGCGTTTTCAGCCCATTACCGGCATATGGAAGAAACCGCAGTAAGCCCAGGGAAATATCTGCTTCTAAATCCAAAACGCAGCTATCTAACAGAACGGTTGTCAATGTGTGCACTCAACTTCCAGAGTTAAACCCGTGTGTGGATTCAGCAGTCTGCAAACACTTTCTCTGCAGAGTCCCAAAACAGGCGTTTTCAGCCCATTACCGGCATATGGAAGAAACAGCAGTAAGCCCAGGGAAATATCTGCTTCTAAATCCAAAACGCAGCTATCTAACAGAACGGTTGTCAATGTGTGCACTCAACTTCCAGAGTTAAACCCGTGTGTGGATTCAGCAGTCTGCAAACACTTTCTCTGCAGAGTCCCAAAACAGGCGTTTTCAGCCCATTACCGGCATATGGAAGAAACAGCAGTAAGCCCAGGGAAATATCTGCTTCTAAATCCAAAACGCAGCTATCTAACAGAACGGTTGTCAATGTGTGCACTCAACTTCCAGAGTTAAACCCGTGTGTGGATTCAGCAGTCTGCAAACACTTTCTCTGCAGAGTCCCAAAACAGGCGTTTTCAGCCCATTACCGGCATATGGAAGAAACAGCAGTAAGCCCAGGGAAATATCTGCTTCTAAATCCAAAACGCAGCTATCTAACAGAACGGTTGTCAATGTGTGCACTCAACTTCCAGAGTTAAACCCGTGTGTGGATTCAGCAGTCTGCAAACACTTTCTCTGCAGAGTCCCAAAACAGGCGTTTTCAGCCCATTACCGGCATATGGAAGAAACAGCAGTAAGCCCAGGGAAATATCTGCTTCTAAATCCAAAACGCAGCTATCTAACAGAACGGTTGTCAATGTGTGCACTCAACTTCCAGAGTTAAACCCGTGTGTGGATTCAGCAGTCTGCAAACACTTTCTCTGCAGAGTCCCAAAACAGGCGTTTTCAGCCCATTACCGGCATATGGAAGAAACAGCAGTAAGCCCAGGGAAATATCTGCTTCTAAATCCAAAACGCAGCTATCTAACAGAACGGTTGTCAATGTGTGCACTCAACTTCCAGAGTTAAACCCGTGTGTGGATTCAGCAGTCTGCAAACACTTTCTCTGCAGAGTCCCAAAACAGGCGTTTTCAGCCCATTACCGGCATATGGAAGAAACAGCAGTCAGCCCAGGGAAATATCTGCTTCTAAATCCAAAACGCAGCTATCTAACAGAACGGTTGTCAATGTGTGCACTCAACTTCCAGAGTTAAACCCGTGTGTGGATTCAGCAGTCTGCAAACACTTTCTCTGCAGAGTCCCAAAACAGGCGTTTTCAGCCCATTACCGGCATATGGAAGAAACAGCAGTAAGCACAGGGAAATATCTGCTTCTAAATCCAAAACGCAGCTATCTAACAGAACGGTTGTCAATGTGTGCACTCAACTTCCAGAGTTAAACCCGTGTGTGGATTCAGCAGTCTGCAAACACTTTCTCTGCAGAGTCCCAAAACAGGCGTTTTCAGCCCATTACCGGCATATGGAAGAAACAGCAGTAAGCACAGGGAAATATCTGCTTCTAAATCCAAAACGCAGCTATCTAACAGAACGGTTGTCAATGTGTGCACTCAACTTCCAGAGTTAAACCCGTGTGTGGATTCAGCAGTCTGCAAACACTTTCTGTGCAGAGTCTCAAAACAGGCCTTTCCGGCCCAGTACCGGCATATATAAGAAAGAACATTAAGACTGCTTCTAAAACTCAGAAGAAACGTTTCTTTCAAACTGCTCGGCCTTGTGTTCTTTGGCCTAAGGGAGTTGAATCTATGTTCAGATTCAGCGAGATAGAAACACGTTTATTCTAGGAGCTGTCTTTGGATATTCCAGATTGAATGGGAGTGTATGCTGTAAAGAGAAATATCTGTTTCTAAAACCAAAATGGATCTATCTAGCAGAGTGGTTGTGAATGTGTGCCTTCGGCTTAAAGAGGTAAACTGCTCTTCTCATGCAGCACTTTAGAAACCCTTTCTATGCAAATTCTCATACAGACCTTTCCAGCAAAACACCAGCCTATAGGAAATAGCAGTAAGACTGCATCTTGAACATGGAAGAAACTGTTTTCAAACTGCTCTGCTGTGTGTTCATTCATATAAGAGACTTGAATATATGTTCAGATTCAGCTAGTTAGCAACACGTTTCTTCCAGGAGCTGTGTTTGCCTATTCCAGAGTATACTGGAGTATAAGATGTAAAGACAAATGTCTCGTTCCAAAAGAAAAACGGATGATCTAATGGAATGGTTGTCAATGTGTGCATTCAACTTACTGAGCTAAACTGCTGTTTGTATGCAGCAGTTTAGAAATCATTTCTGTGTAGATTCTCAAACAGACATTTCCAGCAAAATACCGGCCTATAAGAAATAGCAGTAAGACTGCGTCTAAAACTCAGAGGGAACGTTTCTTTCAAACTGCTCTGCAGTGTGTTCGTTCACCAAAGGTCGTTGAATCTATGTTTGGATTCAGCGAGTTTGAAACACGTTTATTCTAGGAGCTGCATTTCGATATTCCAGAGTGTATGGGAGTAAATGCTGTAAAGAGAAATATCTGTTTCTAAAACCAAAACGGAGCTATCTAACAGAATGGTTGTGAATGTGTGCATTCAACTTAAAGGGTTAATCTGCTCTTCTTAGGCAGCAGTTTAGAAACCCTTTATATGCAAATTCTAAAATCAACATTTGCAGCAAAACACCAGCCTCAAAGAAGTAGCAGTAAGACTGCATCTATAACATAGAAGAAACGTTTTCTTCAAAATGCTCTGCTCTGTGTTCATTCACCTAAGAGTCTTGAGTATATGTTCAGATTCAGCGAGTAAGAAACACGTTTCTTCCAGGAGCTGCATTTGCATATTCCAGAGTGTACTGGAGTATAAGGTTTAAAGTGAAATATCTGGTTCTAAAACAAACACGGAGCCATCTAACAGAATGGTTGTCACTGTGTGCATTCAGCTTATTGAGATAAACTGTTGTTTCTATGCAGCAGTTTAGAAAAGATTTTTGTGCAGATTCTAAAACAGACATTCCCAGCAAAATACCGGCCTCTAAGAAATAGCAATAAGACTGCGTCTAAAACTCAAATAAAACGTTTCTTTCAAACTGCTGTGCTGTGTGTTCGTTCACCTAAGGGAGTTGAATCTATGTTTAGATTCAGCGACTTAGAAACACGTCTATTCTGGGAGCTGCGTTTGGCTATTCCAGAATGAATGGGAGTATATGCTGTAACTAGAAACACAGGCTTCTAAAACCAAAACGGAGCTAGCTAACAGAATGATTGTGAAAGAGGGCATTCAACTTAACGAATTAAACTGCTCCACTTAAGCAGCAGTTTACAAACCATTTATATGGAAATTCTAAAACCAACATTTCCAGGAAAACACCAGCCTAAAAGCAATAGCAGTAACAGTGCATCTATAACATGGAAGAAATGTTTTTTTCAAACTCCTCTGCTGTGTGTTCATTCACCTAAGAGACTTCAATATATGCACAGATTCAGCGAGTTACAAACACGTTTCTTCCAGGAGCTGCGTATGCATATATCAGAGTGTACTGGGGTACAAGATGTAAAGAGAAATATCTGATTATACTTAGAAACCCGTTTCTTTTAGGAGCTGCGTTTGGATATTCCAGAGTGAATGAGAGTATATGCTGTAAAGAGAAATAACTGCTTCTAAAACCAAAAGGCAGCTATCTAACTGAATGGTTGTCAATGCGTGCACTCAACTTCCAGAGATAAACCCGAGTGTGGATACAGCAGTCTGCAAACACTTTCTGTGCAGAGTCCCAAAACAGGCGTTTTCAGCCCAATACCGGCATATGGAAGAAACAGCAGTAAGCACAGGGAAATATCTGCTTCTAAATCCAAAACGCAGCTATCTAACAGAACGGTTGTCAATGTGTGCACTCAACTTCCAGAGATAAACCCGTGTGTGGATTCAGCAGTCTGCAAACACTTTCTCTGCAGAGTCCCAAAACAGGCGTTTTCAGCCCATTACCGGCATATGGAAGAAACAGCAGTCAGCACAGGGAAATATCTGCTTCTAAATCCAAAACGCAGCTATCTAACAGAACGGTTGTCAATGTGTGCACTCAACTTCCAGAGTTAAACCCGTGTGTGGATTCAGCAGTCTGCAAACACTTTCTCTGCAGAGTCCCAAAACAGGCGTTTTCAGCCCATTACCGGCATATGGAAGAAACAGCAGTCAGCACAGGGAAATATCTGCTTCTAAATCCAAAACGCAGCTATCTAACAGAACGGTTGTCAATGTGTGCACTCAACTTCCAGAGTTAAACCCGTGTGTGGATTCAGCAGTCTGCAAACACTTTCTCTGCAGAGTCCCAAAACAGGCGTTTTCAGCCCATTACCGGCATATGGAAGAAACAGCAGTCAGCCCAGGGAAATATCTGCTTCTAAATCCAAAACGCAGCTATCTAACAGAACGGTTGTCAATGTGTGCAGTCAACTTCCAGAGTTAAACCCGTGTGTGGATTCAGCAGTCTGCAAACACTTTCTCTGCAGAGTCCCAAAACAGGCGTTTTCAGCCCATTACCGGCATATGGAAGAAACAGCAGTAAGCCCAGGGAAATATCTGCTTCTAAATCCAAAACGCAGCTATCTAACAGAACGGTTGTCAATGTGTGCACTCAACTTCCAGAGTTAAACCCGTGTGTGGATTCAGCAGTCTGCAAACACTTTCTCTGCAGAGTCCCAAAACAGGCGTTTTCAGCCCATTACCGGCATATGGAAGAAACAGCAGTAAGCCCAGGGAAATATCTGCTTCTAAATCCAAAACGCAGCTATCTAACAGAACGGTTGTCAATGTGTGCACTCAACTTCCAGAGTTAAACCCGTGTGTGGATTCAGCAGTCTGCAAACACTTTCTCTGCAGAGTCCCAAAACAGGCGTTTTCAGCCCATTACCGGCATATGGAAGAAACAGCAGTCAGCACAGCGAAATATCTGCTTCTAAATCCAAAACGCAGCTATCTAACAGAACGGTTGTCAATGTGTGCACTCAACTTCCAGAGTTAAACCCGTGTGTGGATTCAGCAGTCTGCAAACACTTTCTCTGCAGAGTCCCAAAACAGGCGTTTTCAGCCCATTACCGGCATACGGAAGAAACAGCAGTAAGCCCAGGGAAATATCTGCTTCTAAATCCAAAACGCAGCTATCTAACAGAACGGTTGTCAATGTGTGCACTCAACTTCCAGAGTTAAACCCGTGTGTGGATTCAGCAGTCTGCAAACACTTTCTCTGCAGAGTCCCAAAACAGGCGTTTTCAGCCCATTACCGGCATATGGAAGAAACAGCAGTAAGCCCAGGGAAATATCTGCTTCTAAATCCAAAACGCAGCTATCTAACAGAACGGTTGTCAATGTGTGCACTCAACTTCCAGAGTTAAACCCGTGTGTGGATTCAGCAGTCTGCAAACACTTTCTCTGCAGAGTCCCAAAACAGGCGTTTTCAGCCCATTACCGGCATATGGAAGAAACAGCAGTAAGCCCAGGGAAATATCTGCTTCTAAATCCAAAACGCAGCTATCTAACAGAACGGTTGTCAATGTGTGCACTCAACTTCCAGAGTTAAACCCGTGTGTGGATTCAGCAGTCTGCAAACACTTTCTCTGCAGAGTCCCAAAACAGGCGTTTTCAGCCCATTACCGGCATATGGAAGAAACAGCAGTAAGCCCAGGGAAATATCTGCTTCTAAATCCAAAACGCAGCTATCTAACAGAACGGTTGTCAATGTGTGCACTCAACTTCCAGAGTTAAACCCGTGTGTGGATTCAGCAGTCTGCAAACACTTTCTCTGCAGAGTCCCAAAACAGGCGTTTTCAGCCCATTACCGGCATATGGAAGAAACAGCAGTCAGCACAGGGAAATATCTGCTTCTAAATCCAAAACGCAGCTATCTAACAGAACGGTTGTCAATGTGTACACTCAACTTCCAGAGTTAAACCCGTGTGTGGATTCAGCTGTCTGCAAACACTTTCTCTGCAGAGTCCCAAAACAGGCGTTTTCAGCCCATTACCGGCATATGGAAGAAACAGCAGTAAGCACAGGGAAATATCTGCTTCTAAATCCAAAACGCAGCTATCTAACAGAACGGTTGTCAATGTGTGCACTCAACTTCCAGAGTTAAACCCGTGTGTGGATTCAGCAGTCTGCAAACACTTTCTCTGCAGAGTCCCAAAACAGGCGTTTTCAGCCCATTACCGGCATATGGAAGAAACAGCAGTAAGCCCAGGGAAATATCTGCTTCTAAATCCAAAACGCAGCTATCTAACAGAACGGTTGTCAATGTGTGCACTCAACTTCCAGAGTTAAACCCGTGTGTGGATTCAGCAGTCTGCAAACACTTTCTCTGCAGAGTCCCAAAACAGGCGTTTTCAGCCCATTACCGGCATATGGAAGAAACAGCAGTAAGCCCAGGGAAATATCTGCTTCTAAATCCAAAACGCAGCTATCTAACAGAACGGTTGTCAATGTGTGCACTCAACTTCCAGAGTTAAACCCGTGTGTGGATTCAGCAGTCTGCAAACACTTTCTCTGCAGAGTCCCAAAACAGGCGTTTTCAGCCCATTACCGGCATATGGAAGAAACAGCAGTCAGCACAGGGAAATATCTGCTTCTAAATCCAAAACGCAGCTATCTAACAGAACGGTTGTCAATGTGTGCACTCAACTTCCAGAGTTAAACCCGTGTGTGGATTCAGCAGTCTGCAAACACTTTCTCTGCAGAGTCCCAAAACAGGCGTTTTCAGCCCATTACCGGCATATGGAAGAAACAGCAGTCAGCACAGGGAAATATCTGCTTCTAAATCCAAAACGCAGCTATCTAACAGAACGGTTGTCAATGTGTGCACTCAACTTCCAGAGTTAAACCCGTGTGTGGATTCAGCAGTCTGCAAACACTTTCTCTGCAGAGTCCCAAAACAGGCGTTTTCAGCCCATTACCGGCATATGGAAGAAACAGCAGTAAGCCCAGGGAAATATCTGCTTCTAAATCCAAAACGCAGCTATCTAACAGAACGGTTGTCAATGTGTGCAGTCAACTTCCAGAGTTAAACCCGTGTGTGGATTCAGCAGTCTGCAAACACTTTCTCTGCAGAGTCCCAAAACAAGCGTTTTCAGCCCATTACCGGCATATGGAAGAAACAGCAGTAAGCACAGGGAAATATCTGCTTCTAAATCCAAAACGCAGCTATCTAACAGAACGGTTGTCAATGTGTGCACTCAACTTCCAGAGTTAAACCCGTGTGTGGATTCAGCAGTCTGCAAACACTTTCTGTGCAGAGTCTCAAAACAGGCCTTTCCGGCCCAGTACCGGCATATATAAGAAAGAACATTAAGACTGCTTCTAAAACTCAGAAGAAACGTTTCTTTCAAACTGCTCGGCCTTGTGTTCTTTGGCCTAAGGGAGTTGAATCTATGTTCAGATTCAGCGAGATAGAAACACGTTTATTCTAGGAGCTGTCTTTGGATATTCCAGATTGAATGGGAGTGTATGCTGTAAAGAGAAATATCTGTTTCTAAAACCAAAATGGATCTATCTAGCAGAGTGGTTGTGAATGTGTGCCTTCGGCTTAAAGAGGTAAACTGCTCTTCTCATGCAGCACTTTAGAAACCCTTTCTATGCAAATTCTCATACAGACCTTTCCAGCAAAACACCAGCCTATAGGAAATAGCAGTAAGACTGCATCTTGAACATGGAAGAAACTGTTTTCAAACTGCTCTGCTGTGTGTTCATTCATATAAGAGACTTGAATATATGTTCAGATTCAGCTAGTTAGCAACACGTTTCTTCCAGGAGCTGTGTTTGCCTATTCCAGAGTATACTGGAGTATAAGATGTAAAGACAAATGTCTCGTTCCAAAAGAAAAACGGATGATCTAATGGAATGGTTGTCAATGTGTGCATTCAACTTACTGAGCTAAACTGCTGTTTGTATGCAGCAGTTTAGAAATCATTTCTGTGTAGATTCTCAAACAGACATTTCCAGCAAAATACCGGCCTATAAGAAATAGCAGTAAGACTGCGTCTAAAACTCAGAGGGAACGTTTCTTTCAAACTGCTCTGCAGTGTGTTCGTTCACCAAAGGTCGTTGAATCTATGTTTGGATTCAGCGAGTTTGAAACACGTTTATTCTAGGAGCTGCATTTCGATATTCCAGAGTGTATGGGAGTAAATGCTGTAAAGAGAAATATCTGTTTCTAAAACCAAAACGGAGCTATCTAACAGAATGGTTGTGAATGTGTGCATTCAACTTAAAGGGTTAATCTGCTCTTCTTAGGCAGCAGTTTAGAAACCCTTTATATGCAAATTCTAAAATCAACATTTGCAGCAAAACACCAGCCTCAAAGAAGTAGCAGTAAGACTGCATCTATAACATAGAAGAAACGTTTTCTTCAAAATGCTCTGCTCTGTGTTCATTCACCTAAGAGTCTTGAGTATATGTTCAGATTCAGCGAGTAAGAAACACGTTTCTTCCAGGAGCTGCATTTGCATATTCCAGAGTGTACTGGAGTATAAGGTTTAAAGTGAAATATCTGGTTCTAAAACAAACACGGAGCCATCTAACAGAATGGTTGTCACTGTGTGCATTCAGCTTATTGAGATAAACTGTTGTTTCTATGCAGCAGTTTAGAAAAGATTTTTGTGCAGATTCTAAAACAGACATTCCCAGCAAAATACCGGCCTCTAAGAAATAGCAATAAGACTGCGTCTAAAACTCAAATAAAACGTTTCTTTCAAACTGCTGTGCTGTGTGTTCGTTCACCTAAGGGAGTTGAATCTATGTTTAGATTCAGCGACTTAGAAACACGTCTATTCTGGGAGCTGCGTTTGGCTATTCCAGAATGAATGGGAGTATATGCTGTAACTAGAAACACAGGCTTCTAAAACCAAAACGGAGCTAGCTAACAGAATGATTGTGAATGAGGGCATTCAACTTAACGAATTAAACTGCTCCACTTAAGCAGCAGTTTACAAACCATTTATATGGAAATTCTAAAACCAACATTTCCAGGAAAACACCAGCCTAAAAGCAATAGTAGTAACAGTGCATCTATAACATGGAAGAAATGTTTTTTTCAAACTCCTCTGCTGTGTGTTCATTCACCTAAGAGACTTCAATATATGCACAGATTCAGCGAGTTACAAACACGTTTCTTCCAGGAGCTGCGTATGCATATATCAGAGTGTACTGGGGTACAAGATGTAAAGAGAAATATCTGATTATACTTAGAAACCCGTTTCTTTTAGGAGCTGCGTTTGGATATTCCAGAGTGAATGAGAGTATATGCTGTAAAGAGAAATAACTGCTTCTAAAACCAAAAGGCAGCTATCTAACTGAATGGTTGTCAATGCGTGCACTCAACTTCCAGAGAAAAACCCGAGTGTGGATACAGCAGTCTGCAAACACTTTCTGTGCAGAGTCCCAAAACAGGCGTTTTCAGCCCAATACCGGCATATGGAAGAAACAGCAGTAAGCACAGGGAAATATCTGCTTCTAAATCCAAAACGCAGCTATCTAACAGAACGGTTGTCAATGTGTGCACTCAACTTCCAGAGTTAAACCCGTGTGTGGATTCAGCAGTCTGCAAACACTTTCTCTGCAGAGTCCCAAAACAGGCGTTTTCAGCCCATTACCGGCATATGGAAGAAACAGCAGTAAGCCCAGGGAAATATCTGCTTCTAAATCCAAAACGCAGCTATCTAACAGAACGGTTGTCAATGTGTGCACTCAACTTCCAGAGTTAAACCCGTGTGTGGATTCAGCAGTCTGCAAACACTTTCTCTGCAGAGTCCCAAAACAGGCGTTTTCAGCCCATTACCGGCATATGGAAGAAACAGCAGTAAGCCCAGGGAAATATCTGCTTCTAAATCCAAAACGCAGCTATCTAACAGAACGGTTGTCAATGTGTGCACTCAACTTCCAGAGTTAAACCCGTGTGTGGATTCAGCAGTCTGCAAACACTTTCTCTGCAGAGTCCCAAAACAGGCGTTTTCAGCCCATTACCGGCATATGGAAGAAACAGCAGTCAGCCCAGGGAAATATCTGCTTCTAAATCCAAAACGCAGCTATCTAACAGAACGGTTGTCAATGTGTGCACTCAACTTCCAGAGTTAAACCCGTGTGTGGATTCAGCAGTCTGCAAACACTTTCTCTGCAGAGTCCCAAAACAGGCGTTTTCAGCCCATTACCGGCATATGGAAGAAACAGCAGTAAGCCCAGGGAAATATCTGCTTCTAAATCCAAAACGCAGCTATCTAACAGAACGGTTGTCAATGTGTGCACTCAACTTCCAGAGTTAAACCCGTGTGTGGATTCAGCAGTCTGCAAACACTTTCTCTGCAGAGTCCCAAAACAGGCGTTTTCAGCCCATTACCGGCATATGGAAGAAACAGCAGTCAGCACAGGGAAATATCTGCTTCTAAATCCAAAACGCAGCTATCTAACAGAACGGTTGTCAATGTGTGCACTCAACTTCCAGAGTTAAACCCGTGTGTGGATTCAGCAGTCTGCAAACACTTTCTCTGCAGAGTCCCAAAACAGGCGTTTTCAGCCCATTACCGGCATATGGAAGAAACAGCAGTAAGCCCAGGGAAATATCTGCTTCTAAATCCAAAACGCAGCTATCTAACAGAACGGTTGTCAATGTGTGCACTCAACTTCCAGAGTTAAACCCGTGTGTGGATTCAGCAGTCTGCAAACACTTTCTCTGCAGAGTCCCAAAACAGGCGTTTTCAGCCCATTACCGGCATATGGAAGAAACAGCAGTCAGCACAGGGAAATATCTGCTTCTAAATCCAAAACGCAGCTATCTAACAGAACGGTTGTCAATGTGTGCACTCAACTTCCAGAGTTAAACCCGTGTGTGGATTCAGCAGTCTGCAAACACTTTCTCTGCAGAGTCCCAAAACAGGCGTTTTCAGCCCATTACCGGCATATGGAAGAAACAGCAGTAAGCCCAGGGAAATATCTGCTTCTAAATCCAAAACGCAGCTATCTAACAGAACGGTTGTCAATGTGTGCACTCAACTTCCAGAGTTAAAACCCGTGTGTGGATTCAGCAGTCTGCAAACACTTTCTCTGCAGAGTCCCAAAACAAGCGTTTTCAGCCCATTACCGGCATATGGAAGAAACAGCAGTAAGCACAGGGAAATATCTGCTTCTAAATCCAAAACGCAGCTATCTAACAGAACGGTTGTCAATGTGTGCACTCAACTTCCAGAGTTAAACCCGTGTGTGGATTCAGCAGTCTGCAAACACTTTCTGTGCAGAGTCTCAAAACAGGCCTTTCCGGCCCAGTACCGGCATATATAAGAAAGAACATTAAGACTGCTTCTAAAACTCAGAAGAAACGTTTCTTTCAAACTGCTCGGCCTTGTGTTCTTTGGCCTAAGGGAGTTGAATCTATGTTCAGATTCAGCGAGATAGAAACACGTTTATTCTAGGAGCTGTCTTTGGATATTCCAGATTGAATGGGAGTGTATGCTGTAAAGAGAAATATCTGTTTCTAAAACCAAAATGGATCTATCTAGCAGAGTGGTTGTGAATGTGTGCCTTCGGCTTAAAGAGGTAAACTGCTCTTCTCATGCAGCACTTTAGAAAACCCTTTCTATGCAAATTCTCATACAGACCTTTCCAGCAAAACACCAGCCTATAGGAAATAGCAGTAAGACTGCATCTTGAACATGGAAGAAACTGTTTTCAAACTGCTCTGCTGTGTGTTCATTCATATAAGAGACTTGAATATATGTTCAGATTCAGCTAGTTAGCAACACGTTTCTTCCAGGAGCTGTGTTTGCCTATTCCAGAGTATACTGGAGTATAAGATGTAAAGACAAATGTCTCGTTCCAAAAGAAAAACGGATGATCTAATGGAATGGTTGTCAATGTGTGCATTCAACTTACTGAGCTAAACTGCTGTTTGTATGCAGCAGTTTAGAAATCATTTCTGTGTAGATTCTCAAACAGACATTTCCAGCAAAATACCGGCCTATAAGAAATAGCAGTAAGACTGCGTCTAAAACTCAGAGGGAACGTTTCTTTCAAACTGCTCTGCAGTGTGTTCGTTCACCAAAGGTCGTTGAATCTATGTTTGGATTCAGCGAGTTTGAAACACGTTTATTCTAGGAGCTGCATTTCGATATTCCAGAGTGTATGGGAGTAAATGCTGTAAAGAGAAATATCTGTTTCTAAAACCAAAACGGAGCTATCTAACAGAATGGTTGTGAATGTGTGCATTCAACTTAAAGGGTTAATCTGCTCTTCTTAGGCAGCAGTTTAGAAACCCTTTATATGCAAATTCTAAAATCAACATTTGCAGCAAAACACCAGCCTCAAAGAAGTAGCAGTAAGACTGCATCTATAACATAGAAGAAACGTTTTCTTCAAAATGCTCTGCTCTGTGTTCATTCACCTAAGAGTCTTGAGTATATGTTCAGATTCAGCGAGTAAGAAACACGTTTCTTCCAGGAGCTGCATTTGCATATTCCAGAGTGTACTGGAGTATAAGGTTTAAAGTGAAATATCTGGTTCTAAAACAAACACGGAGCCATCTAACAGAATGGTTGTCACTGTGTGCATTCAGCTTATTGAGATAAACTGTTGTTTCTATGCAGCAGTTTAGAAAAGATTTTTGTGCAGATTCTAAAACAGACATTCCCAGCAAAATACCGGCCTCTAAGAAATAGCAATAAGACTGCGTCTAAAACTCAAATAAAACGTTTCTTTCAAACTGCTGTGCTGTGTGTTCGTTCACCTAAGGGAGTTGAATCTATGTTTAGATTCAGCGACTTAGAAACACGTCTATTCTGGGAGCTGCGTTTGGCTATTCCAGAATGAATGGGAGTATATGCTGTAACTAGAAACACAGGCTTCTAAAACCAAAACGGAGCTAGCTAACAGAATGATTGTGAATGAGGGCATTCAACTTAACGAATTAAACTGCTCCACTTAAGCAGCAGTTTACAAACCATTTATATGGAAATTCTAAAACCAACATTTCCAGGAAAACACCAGCCTAAAAGCAATAGCAGTAACAGTGCATCTATAACATGGAAGAAATGTTTTTTTCAAACTCCTCTGCTGTGTGTTCATTCACCTAAGAGACTTCAATATATGCACAGATTCAGCGAGTTACAAACACGTTTCTTCCAGGAGCTGCGTATGCATATATCAGAGTGTACTGGGGTACAAGATGTAAAGAGAAATATCTGATTATACTTAGAAACCCGTTTCTTTTAGGAGCTGCGTTTGGATATTCCAGAGTGAATGAGAGTATATGCTGTAAAGAGAAATAACTGCTTCTAAAACCAAAAGGCAGCTATCTAACTGAATGGTTGTCAATGCGTGCACTCAACTTCCAGAGATAAACCCGAGTGTGGATACAGCAGTCTGCAAACACTTTCTGTGCAGAGTCCCAAAACAGGCGTTTTCAGCCCAATACCGGCATATGGAAGAAACAGCAGTAAGCACAGGGAAATATCTGCTTCTAAATCCAAAACGCAGCTATCTAACAGAACGGTTGTCAATGTGTGCACTCAACTTCCAGAGTTAAACCCGTGTGTGGATTCAGCAGTCTGCAAACACTTTCTCTGCAGAGTCCCAAAACAGGCGTTTTCAGCCCATTACCGGCATATGGAAGAAACAGCAGTCAGCACAGGGAAATATCTGCTTCTAAATCCAAAACGCAGCTATCTAACAGAACGGTTGTCAATGTGTGCACTCAACTTCCAGAGTTAAACCCGTGTGTGGATTCAGCAGTCTGCAAACACTTTCTCTGCAGAGTCCCCAAAAACAGGCGTTTTCAGCCCATTACCGGCATATGGAAGAAACAGCAGTAAGCCCAGGGAAATATCTGCTTCTAAATCCAAAAACGCAGCTATCTAACAGAACGGTTTGTCAATGTGTGCACTCAACTTCCAGAGTTAAACCCGTGTGTGGATTCAGCAGTCTGCAAACACCTTTCTCTGCAGAGTCCCAAAACAGGCGTTTTTCAGCCCATTACCGGCATATGGAAGAAACAGCAGTCAGCCCAGGGAAATATCTGCTTCTAAAATCCAAAACGCAGCTATCTAACAGAACGGTTTGTCAATGTGTGCACTCAACTTCCAGAGTTAAACCCGTGTGTGGATTCAGCAGTCTGCAAAACACTTTCTCTGCAGAGTCCCAAAACAGGCGTTTTTCAGCCCATTACCGGCATATGGAAGAAACAGCAGTAAGCCCAGGGAAATATCTGCTTCTAAATCCAAAAACGCAAGCTATCTAACAGAACGGTTGTCAATGTGTGCAGTCAACTTCCAGAGTTAAACCCGTGTGTGGATTCAGCAGTCTGCAAAACACTTTCTCTGCAGAGTCCCAAAAACAGGCGTTTTTCAGCCCATTACCGGCATATGGAAGAAACAGCAGTAAGCCCAGGGAAATATCTGCTTCTAAATCCAAAACGCAGCTATCTAACAGAACGGTTGTCAATGTGTGCACTCAACTTCCAGAGTTAAACCCGTGTGTGGATTCAGCAGTCTGCAAACACTTTCTCTGCAGAGTCCCAAAACAGGCGTTTTCAGCCCATTACCGGCATATGGAAAGAAACAGCAGTAAGCCCAGGGAAATATCTGCTTCTAAATCCAAAACGCAGCTATCTAACAGAACGGTTGTCAATGTGTGCAGTCAACTTCCAGAGTTAAACCCGTGTGTGGGATTCAGCAGTCTGCAAACACTTTCTCTGCAGAGTCCCCAAAACAGGCGTTTTCAGCCCATTACCGGCATATGGAAGAAAACAGCAGTCAGCACAGGGAAATATCTGCTTCTAAATCCAAAAACCGCAGCTATCTAACAGAACGGTTGTCAATGTGTGCACTCCAACTTCCAGAGTTAAACCCGTGTGTGGATTCAGCAGTCTGCAAAACACTTTTCTCTGCAGAGTCCCAAAAACAGGCGTTTTCAGCCCATTACCGGCATACGGAAGAAAACAGCAGTAAGCCCAGGGAAATATCTGCTTCTAAAATCCAAAACGCAGCTATCTAACAGAACGGTTGTCAATGTGTGCACTCAAACTTCCAGAGTTAAACCCGTGTGTGGATTCAGCAGTCTGCAAACACTTTCTCTGCAGAGTCCCAAAACAGGCCGTTTTTCAGCCCATTACCGGCATATGGAAGGAAAACAGCAGTAAGCCCAGGGAAATATCTGCTTCTAAATCCCAAAACGCAGCTATCTAACAGAACGGTTGTCAATGTGTGCACTCAACTTCCAGAGTTAAACCCGTGTGTGGGATTCAGCAGTCTGCAAACACTTTCTCTGCAGAGTCCCAAAACCACGGCGTTTTCAGCCCATTACCGGGCATATGGAAGAAACAGCAGTAAGCCCAGGGAAATATCTGCTTCTAAATCCAAAACGCAGCTATCTAACAGAAACGGTTGTCAATGTGTGCACTCAACTTCCAGAGTTAAACCCGTGTGTGGATTCAGCAGTCTGCAAACACTTTCTCTGCAGAGTCCCAAAACAGGCGTTTTTTCAGCCCATTACCGGCATATGGAAGAAAACAGCAGTCAGCCCAGGGAAATATCTGCTTCTAAATCCAAAACGCAGCTATCTAACAGAAACGGTTGTCAATGTGTAGCACTCAACTTCCAGAGTTAAAACCCGTGTGTGGATTCAGCTGTCTGCAAACACTTTCTCTGCAGAGTCCCAAAACAGGCGTTTTCAGCCCATTACCGGCATATGGGAAGAAACAGCAGTCAGCACAGGGAAATATCTGCTTCTAAATCCAAAACGCAGCTATCTAACAGAACGGTTGTCAATGTGTGCACTCAACTTCCAGAGTTAAAACCCGTGTGTGGATTCAGCAGTCTGCAAACACTTTCTCTGCAGAGTCCCAAAA
>NW_026989459.1:0-108846 GCF_030222135.1 Aotus nancymaae
TCAACTTCCAGAGTTAAACCCGTGTGTGGATTCAGCAGTCTGCAAACACTTTCTCTGCAGAGTCCCAAAACAGGCGTTTTCAGCCCATTACCGGCATATGGAAGAAACAGCAGTAAGCACAGGGAAATATCTGCTTCTAAATCCAAAACGCAGCTCTCTAACAGAACGGTTGTCAATGTGTGCACTCAACTTCCAGAGTTAAACCCGTGTGTGGATTCAGCAGTCTGCAAACACTTTCTCTGCAGAGTCCCAAAACAGGCGTTTTCAGCCCTTTACCGGCATATGGAAGAAACAGCAGTAAGCACAGGGAAATATCTGCTTCTAAATCCAAAACGCAGCTATCTAACAGAACGGTTGTCAATGTGTGCACTCAACTTCCAGAGTTAAACCCGTGTGTGGATTCAGCAGTCTGCAAACACTTTCTCTGCAGAGTCCCAAAACAGGCGTTTTCAGCCCATTACCGGCATATGGAAGAAACAGCAGTAAGCACAGGGAAATATCTGCTTCTAAATCCAAAACGCAGCTATCTAACAGAACGGTTGTCAATGTGTGCACTCAACTTCCAGAGTTAAACCCGTGTGTGGATTCAGCAGTCTGCAAACACTTTCTCTGCAGAGTCCCAAAACAGGCGTTTTCAGCCCATTACCGGCATATGGAAGAAACAGCAGTAAGCACAGGGAAATATCTGCTTCTAAATCCAAAACGCAGCTATCTAACAGAACGGTTGTCAATGTGTGCACTCAACTTCCAGAGTTAAACCCGTGTGTGGATTCAGCAGTCTGCAAACACTTTCTCTGCAGAGTCCCAAAACAGGCGTTTTCAGCCCATTACCGGCATATGGAAGAAACAGCAGTAAGCACAGGGAAATATCTGCTTCTAAATCCAAAACGCAGCTCTCTAACAGAACGGTTGTCAATGTGTGCACTCAACTTCCAGAGTTAAACCCGTGTGTGGATTCAGCAGTCTGCAAACACTTTCTCTGCAGAGTCCCAAAACAGGCGTTTTCAGCCCATTACCGGCATATGGAAGAAACAGCAGTAAGCACAGGGAAATATCTGCTTCTAAATCCAAAACGCAGCTATCTAACAGAACGGTTGTCAATGTGTGCACTCAACTTCCAGAGTTAAACCCGTGTGTGGATTCAGCAGTCTGCAAACACTTTCTCTGCAGAGTCCCAAAACAGGCGTTTTCAGCCCATTACCGGCATATGGAAGAAACAGCAGTAAGCACAGGGAAATATCTGCTTCTAAATCCAAAACGCAGCTATCTAACAGAACGGTTGTCAATGTGTGCACTCAACTTCCAGAGTTAAACCCGTGTGTGGATTCAGCAGTCTGCAAACACTTTCTGTGCAGAGTCTCAAAACAGGCCTTTCCGGCCCAGTACCGGCCTATATAAGAAAGAGCATTAAGACTGCGTCTAAAACTCAGAAGAAACGTTTCTTTCAAACTGCTCGGCCTTGTGTTCTTTGGCCTAAGGGAGTTGAATCTATGTTTAGATTCAGCGAGATAGAAACACGTTTATTCTAGGAGCTGTCTTTGGATATTCCAGATTGAATGGGAGTATATGCTGTAAAGAGAAATATCTGTTTCTAAAACCAAAATGGATCTATCTAGCAGAGTGGTTGTGAATGTGTGCCTTCGGCTTAAAGAGGTAAACTGCTCTTCTCATGCAGCACTTTAGAAACCCTTTCTATGCAAATTCTCATACCGACCTTTCCAGCAAAACACCAGCCTATAGGAAATAGCAGTAAGACTGCATCTTTAACATGGAGGAAACTGTTTTCAAACTGCTCTGCTGTGTGTTCATTCATATAAGAGACTTGAATATATGTTCAGATTCAGCTAGTTAGCAACACGTTTCTTCCAGGAGCTGTGTTTGCCTATTCCAGAGTATACTGGAGTATAAGATGTAAAGACAAATGTCTCGTTCCAAAAGAAAAACGGATGATCTAATGGAATGGTTGTCAATGTGTGCATTCAACTTACTGAGCTAAACTGCTGTTTGTATGCAGCAGTTTAGAAAACATTTCTGTGTAGATTCTCAAACAGACATTTCCAGCAAAATACCGGCCTATAAGAAATAGCAGTAAGACTGCGTCTAAAACTCAGAGGGAACGTTTCTTTCAAACTGCTCTGCAGTGTGTTCGTTCACCAAAGGTCGTTGAATCTATGTTTGGATTCAGCGAGTTTGAAACACGTTTATTCTAGGAGCTGCATTTCGATATTCCAGAGTGTATGGGAGTAAATGCTGTAAAGAGAAATATCTGTTTCTAAAACCAAAACGGAGCTATCTAACAGAATGGCTGTGAATGTGTGCATTCAACTTAAAGGGTTAATCTGCTCTTCTTAGGCAGCAGTTTAGAAACCCTTTATATGCAAATTCTAAAATCAACATTTGCAGCAAAACACCAGCCTAAAAGAAGTAGCAGTAAGACTGCATCTATAACATAGAAGAAACGTTTTCTTCAAAATGCTCTGCTCTGTGTTCATTCACCTAAGAGTCTTGAGTATATGTTCAGATTCAGCGAGTAAGAAACACGTTTCTTCCAGGAGCTGCATTTGCATATTCCAGAGTGTACTGGAGTATAAGGTTTAAAGTGAAATATCTGGTTCTAAAACAAACACGGAGCCATCTAACAGAATGGTTGTCACTGTGTGCATTCAGCTTATTGAGATAAACTGTTGTTTCTATGCAGCAGTTTAGAAAAGATTTTTGTGCAGATTCTAAAACAGACATTCCCAGCAAAATACCGGCCTCTAAGAAATAGCAATAAGACTGCGTCTAAAACTCAAATAAAACGTTTCTTTCAAACTGCTGTGCTGTGTGTTCGTTCACCTAAGGGAGTTGAATCTATGTTTAGATTCAGCGACTTAGAAACACGTCTATTCTGGGAGCTGCGTTTGGCTATTCCAGAATGAATGGGAGTATATGCTGTAACTAGAAACACAGGCTTCTAAAACCAAAACGGAGCTAGCTAACAGAATGATTGTGAATGAGGGCATTCAACTTAACGAATTAAACTGCTCCACTTAAGCAGCAGTTTACAAACCATTTATATGGAAATTCTAAAACCAACATTTCCAGGAAAACACCAGCCTAAAAGCAATAGCAGTAACAGTGCATCTATAACATGGAAGAAATGTTTTTCTCAAACTCCTCTGCTGTGTGTTCATTCACCTAAGAGACTTCAATATATGCACAGATTCAGCGAGTTACAAACACGTTTCTTCCAGGAGCTGCGTATGCATATATCAGAGTGTACTGGGGTACAAGATGTAAAGAGAAATATCTGATTATACTTAGAAACCCGTTTCTTTTAGGAGCTGCGTTTGGATATTCCAGAGTGAATGAGAGTATATGCTGTAAAGAGAAATAACTGCTTCTAAAACCAAAAGGCAGCTATCCAACTGAATGGTTGTCAATGTGTGCACTCAACGTCCAGAGTTAAACCCGTGTGTGGATTCAGCAGTCTGCAAACACTTTCTCTGCAGAGTCCCAAAAGAGGCGTTTTCAGCCCATTACCGGCATATGGAAGAAACAGCAGTAAGCACAGGGAAATATCTGCTTCTAAATCCAAAACGCAGCTATCTAACAGAACGGTTGTCAATGTGTGCACTCAACTTCCAGAGTTAAACCCGTGTGTGGATTCAGCAGTCTGCAAACACTTTCTCTGCAGAGTCCCAAAACAGGCGTTTTCAGCCCATTACCGGCATATGGAAGAAACAGCAGTAAGCACAGGGAAATATCTGCTTCTAAATCCAAAACGCAGCTATCTAACAGAACGGTTGTCAATGTGTGCACTCAACTTCCAGAGTTAAACCCGTGTGTGGATTCAGCAGTCTGCAAACACTTTCTCTGCAGAGTCCCAAAACAGGCGTTTTCAGCCCATTACCGGCATATGGAAGAAACAGCAGTAAGCACAGGGAAATATCTGCTTCTAAATCCAAATCGCTGCTATCTAACAGAACGGTTGTCAATGTGTGCACTCAACTTCCAGAGTTAAACCCGTGTGTGGATTCAGCAGTCTGCAAACACTTTCTCTGCAGAGTCCCAAAACAGGCGTTTTCAGCCCATTACCGGCATATGGAAGAAACAGCAGTAAGCACAGGGAAATATCTGCTTCTAAATCCAAAACGCAGCTATCTAACAGAACGGTTGTCAATGTGTGCACTCAACTTCCAGAGTTAAACCCGTGTGTGGATTCAGCAGTCTGCAAACACTTTCTCTGCAGAGTCCCAAAACAGGCGTTTTCAGCCCATTACCGGCATATGGAAGAAACAGCAGTAAGCACAGGGAAATATCTGCTTCTAAATCCAAAACGCAGCTATCTAACAGAACGGTTGTCAATGTGTGCACTCAACTTCCAGAGTTAAACCCGTGTGTGGATTCAGCAGTCTGCAAACACTTTCTCTGCAGAGTCCCAAAACAGGCGTTTTCAGCCCATTACCGGCATATGGAAGAAACAGCAGTAAGCACAGGGAAATATCTGCTTCTAAATCCAAAACGCAGCTATCTAACAGAACGGTTGTCAATGTGTGCACTCAACTTCCAGAGTTAAACCCGTGTGTGGATTCAGCAGTCTGCAAACACTTTCTCTGCAGAGTCCCAAAACAGGCGTTTTCAGCCCATTACCGGCATATGGAAGAAACAGCAGTAAGCACAGGGAAATATCTGCTTCTAAATCCAAAACGCAGCTATCTAACAGAACGGTTGTCAATGTGTGCACTCAACTTCCAGAGTTAAACCCGTGTGTGGATTCAGCAGTCTGCAAACACTTTCTGTGCAGAGTCTCAAAACAGGCCTTTCCGGCCCAGTACCGGCCTATATAAGAAAGAGCATTAAGACTGCGTCTAAAACTCAGAAGAAACGTTTCTTTCAAACTGCTCGGCCTTGTGTTCTTTGGCCTAAGGGAGTTGAATCTATGTTTAGATTCAGCGAGATAGAAACACGTTTATTCTAGGAGCTGTCTTTGGATATTCCAGATTGAATGGGAGTATATGCTGTAAAGAGAAATATCTGTTTCTAAAACCAAAATGGATCTATCTAGCAGAGTGGTTGTGAATGTGTGCCTTCGGCTTAAAGAGGTAAACTGCTCTTCTCATGCAGCACTTTAGAAACCCTTTCTATGCAAATTCTCATACCGACCTTTCCAGCAAAACACCAGCCTATAGGAAATAGCAGTAAGACTGCATCTTTAACATGGAGGAAACTGTTTTCAAACTGCTCTGCTGTGTGTTCATTCATATAAGAGACTTGAATATATGTTCAGATTCAGCTAGTTAGCAACACGTTTCTTCCAGGAGCTGTGTTTGCCTATTCCAGAGTATACTGGAGTATAAGATGTAAAGACAAATGTCTCGTTCCAAAAGAAAAACGGATGATCTAATGGAATGGTTGTCAATGTGTGCATTCAACTTACTGAGCTAAACTGCTGTTTGTATGCAGCAGTTTAGAAAACATTTCTGTGTAGATTCTCAAACAGACATTTCCAGCAAAATACCGGCCTATAAGAAATAGCAGTAAGACTGCGTCTAAAACTCAGAGGGAACGTTTCTTTCAAACTGCTCTGCAGTGTGTTCGTTCACCAAAGGTCGTTGAATCTATGTTTGGATTCAGCGAGTTTGAAACACGTTTATTCTAGGAGCTGCATTTCGATATTCCAGAGTGTATGGGAGTAAATGCTGTAAAGAGAAATATCTGTTTCTAAAACCAAAACGGAGCTATCTAACAGAATGGCTGTGAATGTGTGCATTCAACTTAAAGGGTTAATCTGCTCTTCTTAGGCAGCAGTTTAGAAACCCTTTATATGCAAATTCTAAAATCAACATTTGCAGCAAAACACCAGCCTAAAAGAAGTAGCAGTAAGACTGCATCTATAACATAGAAGAAACGTTTTCTTCAAAATGCTCTGCTCTGTGTTCATTCACCTAAGAGTCTTGAGTATATGTTCAGATTCAGCGAGTAAGAAACACGTTTCTTCCAGGAGCTGCATTTGCATATTCCAGAGTGTACTGGAGTATAAGGTTTAAAGTGAAATATCTGGTTCTAAAACAAACACGGAGCCATCTAACAGAATGGTTGTCACTGTGTGCATTCAGCTTATTGAGATAAACTGTTGTTTCTATGCAGCAGTTTAGAAAAGATTTTTGTGCAGATTCTAAAACAGACATTCCCAGCAAAATACCGGCCTCTAAGAAATAGCAATAAGACTGCGTCTAAAACTCAAATAAAACGTTTCTTTCAAACTGCTGTGCTGTGTGTTCGTTCACCTAAGGGAGTTGAATCTATGTTTAGATTCAGCGACTTAGAAACACGTCTATTCTGGGAGCTGCGTTTGGCTATTCCAGAATGAATGGGAGTATATGCTGTAACTAGAAACACAGGCTTCTAAAACCAAAACGGAGCTAGCTAACAGAATGATTGTGAATGAGGGCATTCAACTTAACGAATTAAACTGCTCCACTTAAGCAGCAGTTTACAAACCATTTATATGGAAATTCTAAAACCAACATTTCCAGGAAAACACCAGCCTAAAAGCAATAGCAGTAACAGTGCATCTATAACATGGAAGAAATGTTTTTCTCAAACTCCTCTGCTGTGTGTTCATTCACCTAAGAGACTTCAATATATGCACAGATTCAGCGAGTTACAAACACGTTTCTTCCAGGAGCTGCGTATGCATATATCAGAGTGTACTGGGGTACAAGATGTAAAGAGAAATATCTGATTATACTTAGAAACCCGTTTCTTTTAGGAGCTGCGTTTGGATATTCCAGAGTGAATGAGAGTATATGCTGTAAAGAGAAATAACTGCTTCTAAAACCAAAAGGCAGCTATCCAACTGAATGGTTGTCAATGTGTGCACTCAACGTCCAGAGTTAAACCCGTGTGTGGATTCAGCAGTCTGCAAACACTTTCTCTGCAGAGTCCCAAAAGAGGCGTTTTCAGCCCATTACCGGCATATGGAAGAAACAGCAGTAAGCACAGGGAAATATCTGCTTCTAAATCCAAAACGCAGCTATCTAACAGAACGGTTGTCAATGTGTGCACTCAACTTCCAGAGTTAAACCCGTGTGTGGATTCAGCAGTCTGCAAACACTTTCTCTGCAGAGTCCCAAAACAGGCGTTTTCAGCCCATTACCGGCATATGGAAGAAACAGCAGTAAGCACAGGGAAATATCTGCTTCTAAATCCAAAACGCAGCTATCTAACAGAACGGTTGTCAATGTGTGCACTCAACTTCCAGAGTTAAACCCGTGTGTGGATTCAGCAGTCTGCAAACACTTTCTCTGCAGAGTCCCAAAACAGGCGTTTTCAGCCCATTACCGGCATATGGAAGAAACAGCAGTAAGCACAGGGAAATATCTGCTTCTAAATCCAAATCGCTGCTATCTAACAGAACGGTTGTCAATGTGTGCACTCAACTTCCAGAGTTAAACCCGTGTGTGGATTCAGCAGTCTGCAAACACTTTCTCTGCAGAGTCCCAAAACAGGCGTTTTCAGCCCATTACCGGCATATGGAAGAAACAGCAGTAAGCACAGGGAAATATCTGCTTCTAAATCCAAAACGCAGCTATCTAACAGAACGGTTGTCAATGTGTGCACTCAACTTCCAGAGTTAAACCCGTGTGTGGATTCAGCAGTCTGCAAACACTTTCTCTGCAGAGTCCCAAAACAGGCGTTTTCAGCCCATTACCGGCATATGGAAGAAACAGCAGTAAGCACAGGGAAATATCTGCTTCTAAATCCAAAACGCAGCTATCTAACAGAACGGTTGTCAATGTGTGCACTCAACTTCCAGAGTTAAACCCGTGTGTGGATTCAGCAGTCTGCAAACACTTTCTCTGCAGAGTCCCAAAACAGGCGTTTTCAGCCCATTACCGGCATATGGAAGAAACAGCAGTAAGCACAGGGAAATATCTGCTTCTAAATCCAAAACGCAGCTATCTAACAGAACGGTTGTCAATGTGTGCACTCAACTTCCAGAGTTAAACCCGTGTGTGGATTCAGCAGTCTGCAAACACTTTCTCTGCAGAGTCCCAAAACAGGCGTTTTCAGCCCATTACCGGCATATGGAAGAAACAGCAGTAAGCACAGGGAAATATCTGCTTCTAAATCCAAAACGCAGCTATCTAACAGAACGGTTGTCAAAGTGTGCACTCAACTTCCAGAGTTAAACCCGTGTGTGGATTCAGCAGTCTGCAAACACTTTCTCTGCAGAGTCCCAAAACAGGCGTTTTCAGCCCATTACCGGCATATGGAAGAAACAGCAGTAAGCACAGGGAAATATCTGCTTCTACATCCAAAACGCAGCTATCTAACAGAACGGTTGTCAATGTGTGCACTCAACTTCCAGAGTTAAACCCGTGTGTGGATTCAGCAGTCTGCAAACACTTTCTCTGCAGAGTCCCAAAACAGGCGTTTTCAGCCCTTTACCGGCATATGGAAGAAACAGCAGTAAGCACAGGGAAATATCTGCTTCTAAATCCAAAACGCAGCTATCTAACAGAACGGTTGTCAATGTGTGCACTCAACTTCCAGAGTTAAACCCGTGTGTGGATTCAGCAGTCTGCAAACACTTTCTCTGCAGAGTCCCAAAACAGGCGTTTTCAGCCCTTTACCGGCATATGGAAGAAACAGCAGTAAGCACAGGGAAATATCTGCTTCTAAATCCAAAACGCAGCTATCTAACAGAACGGTTGTCAATGTGTGCACTCAACTTCCAGAGTTAAACCCGTGTGTGGATTCAGCAGTCTGCAAACACTTTCTCTGCAGAGTCCCAAAACAGGCGTTTTCAGCCCTTTACCGGCATATGGAAGAAACAGCAGTAAGCACAGGGAAATATCTGCTTCTAAATCCAAAACGCAGCTATCTAACAGAACGGTTGTCAATGTGTGCACTCAACTTCCAGAGTTAAACCCGTGTGTGGATTCAGCAGTCTGCAAACACTTTCTCTGCAGAGTCCCAAAACAGGCGTTTTCAGCCCATTACCGGCATATGGAAGAAACAGCAGTAAGCACAGGGAAATATCTGCTTCTAAATCCAAAACGCAGCCATCTAACAGAACGGTTGTCAATGTGTGCACTCAACTTCCAGAGTTAAACCCGTGTGTGGATTCAGCAGTCTGCAAACACTTTCTCTGCAGAGTCCCAAAACAGGCGTTTTCAGCCCATTACCGGCATATGGAAGAAACAGCAGTAAGCACAGGGAAATATCTGCTTCTAAATCCAAAACGCAGCTATCTAACAGAACGGTTGTCAATGTGTGCACTCAACTTCCAGAGTTAAACCCGTGTGTGGATTCAGCAGTCTGCAAACACTTTCTCTGCAGAGTCCCAAAACAGGCGTTTTCAGCCCATTACCGGCATATGGAAGAAACAGCAGTAAGCACAGGGAAATATCTGCTTCTAAATCCAAAACGCAGCTATCTAACAGAACGGTTGTCAATGTGTGCACTCAACTTCCAGAGTTAAACCCGTGTGTGGATTCAGCAGTCTGCAAACTCTCTGCAGAGTCCCAAAACAGGCGTTTTCAGCCCATTACCGGCATATGGAAGAAACAGCAGTAAGCACAGGGAAATATCTGCTTCTAAATCCAAAACGCAGCTATCTAACAGAACGGTTGTCAATGTGTGCGCTCAACTTCCAGAGTTAAACCCGTGTGTGGATTCAGCAGTCTGCAAACACTTTCTCTGCAGAGTCCCAAAACAGGCGTTTTCAGCCCATTACCGGCATATGGAAGAAACAGCAGTAAGCACAGGGAAATATCTGCTTCTAAATCCAAAACGCAGCTATCTAACAGAACGGTTGTCAATGTGTGCACTCAACTTCCAGAGTTAAACCCGTGTGTGGATTCAGCAGTCTGCAAACACTTTCTCTGCAGAGTCCCAAAACAGGCGTTTTCAGCCCATTACCGGCATATGGAAGAAACAGCAGTAAGCACAGGGAAATATCTGCTTCTAAATCCAAAACGCAGCTATCTAACAGAACGGTTGTCAATGTGTGCACTCAACTTCCAGAGTTAAACCCGTGTGTGGATTCAGCAGTCTGCAAACACTTTCTCTGCAGAGTCCCAAAACAGGCGTTTTCAGCCCATTACCGGCATATGGAAGAAACAGCAGTAAGCACAGGGAAATATCTGCTTCTAAATCCAAAACGCAGCTATCTAACAGAACGGTTGTCAATGTGTGCACTCAATTTCCAGAGTTAAACCCGTGTGTGGATTCAGCAGTCTGCAAACCCTTTCTCTGCCGAGTCCCAAAACAGGCGTTTTCAGCCCATTACCGGCATATGGAAGAAACAGCAGTAAGCACAGGGAAATATCTGCTTCTAAATCCAAAACGCAGCTATCTAACAGAACGGTTGTCAATGTGTGCACTCAACTTCCAGAGTTAAACCCGTGTGTGGATTCAGCCATCTGCAAACACTTTCTCTGCAGAGTCCCAAAACAGGCGTTTTCAGCCCATTACCGGCATATGGAAGAAACAGCAGTAAGCACAGGGAAATATCTGCTTCTAAATCCAAAACGCAGCTATCTAACAGAACGGTTGTCAATGTGTGCACTCAACTTCCAGAGTTAAACCCGTGTGTGGATTCAGCAGTCTGCAAACACTTTCTCTGCAGAGTCCCAAAACAGGCGTTTTCAGCCCATTACCGGCATATGGAAGAAACAGCAGTAAGCACAGGGAAATATCTGCTTCTAAATCCAAAACGCAGCTCTCTAACAGAACGGTTGTCAATGTGTGCACTCAACTTCCAGAGTTAAACCCGTGTGTGGATTCAGCAGTCTGCAAACACTTTCTCTGCAGAGTCCCAAAACAGGCGTTTTCAGCCCTTTACCGGCATATGGAAGAAACAGCAGTAAGCACAGGGAAATATCTGCTTCTAAATCCAAAACGCAGCTCTCTAACAGAACGGTTGTCAATGTGTGCACTCAACTTCCAGAGTTAAACCCGTGTGTGGATTCAGCAGTCTGCAAACACTTTCTCTGCAGAGTCCCAAAACAGGCGTTTTCAGCCCATTACCGGCATATGGAAGAAACAGCAGTAAGCACAGGGAAATATCTGCTTCTAAATCCAAAACGCAGCTCTCTAACAGAACGGTTGTCAATGTGTGCACTCAACTTCCAGAGTTAAACCCGTGTGTGGATTCAGCAGTCTGCAAACACTTTCTCTGCAGAGTCCCAAAACAGGCGTTTTCAGCCCATTACCGGCATATGGAAGAAACAGCAGTAAGCACAGGGAAATATCTGCTTCTAAATCCAAAACGCAGCTATCTAACAGAACGGTTGTCAATGTGTGCACTCAACTTCCAGAGTTAAACCCGTGTGTGGATTCAGCAGTCTGCAAACACTTTCTCTGCAGAGTCCCAAAACAGGCGTTTTCAGCCCATTACCGGCATATGGAAGAAACAGCAGTAAGCACAGGGAAATATCTGCTTCTAAATCCAAAACGCAGCTATCTAACAGAACGGTTGTCAATGTGTGCACTCAACTTCCAGAGTTAAACCCGTGTGTGGATTCAGCAGTCTGCAAACACTTTCTGTGCAGAGTCTCAAAACAGGCCTTTCCGGCCCAGTACCGGCCTATATAAGAAAGAGCATTAAGACTGCGTCTAAAACTCAGAAGAAACGTTTCTTTCAAACTGCTCGGCCTTGTGTTCTTTGGCCTAAGGGAGTTGAATCTATGTTTAGATTCAGCGAGATAGAAACACGTTTATTCTAGGAGCTGTCTTTGGATATTCCAGATTGAATGGGAGTATATGCTGTAAAGAGAAATATCTGTTTCTAAAACCAAAATGGATCTATCTAGCAGAGTGGTTGTGAATGTGTGCCTTCGGCTTAAAGAGGTAAACTGCTCTTCTCATGCAGCACTTTAGAAACCCTTTCTATGCAAATTCTCATACCGACCTTTCCAGCAAAACACCAGCCTATAGGAAATAGCAGTAAGACTGCATCTTTAACATGGAGGAAACTGTTTTCAAACTGCTCTGCTGTGTGTTCATTCATATAAGAGACTTGAATATATGTTCAGATTCAGCTAGTTAGCAACACGTTTCTTCCAGGAGCTGTGTTTGCCTATTCCAGAGTATACTGGAGTATAAGATGTAAAGACAAATGTCTCGTTCCAAAAGAAAAACGGATGATCTAATGGAATGGTTGTCAATGTGTGCATTCAACTTACTGAGCTAAACTGCTGTTTGTATGCAGCAGTTTAGAAAACATTTCTGTGTAGATTCTCAAACAGACATTTCCAGCAAAATACCGGCCTATAAGAAATAGCAGTAAGACTGCGTCTAAAACTCAGAGGGAACGTTTCTTTCAAACTGCTCTGCAGTGTGTTCGTTCACCAAAGGTCGTTGAATCTATGTTTGGATTCAGCGAGTTTGAAACACGTTTATTCTAGGAGCTGCATTTCGATATTCCAGAGTGTATGGGAGTAAATGCTGTAAAGAGAAATATCTGTTTCTAAAACCAAAACGGAGCTATCTAACAGAATGGCTGTGAATGTGTGCATTCAACTTAAAGGGTTAATCTGCTCTTCTTAGGCAGCAGTTTAGAAACCCTTTATATGCAAATTCTAAAATCAACATTTGCAGCAAAACACCAGCCTAAAAGAAGTAGCAGTAAGACTGCATCTATAACATAGAAGAAACGTTTTCTTCAAAATGCTCTGCTCTGTGTTCATTCACCTAAGAGTCTTGAGTATATGTTCAGATTCAGCGAGTAAGAAACACGTTTCTTCCAGGAGCTGCATTTGCATATTCCAGAGTGTACTGGAGTATAAGGTTTAAAGTGAAATATCTGGTTCTAAAACAAACACGGAGCCATCTAACAGAATGGTTGTCACTGTGTGCATTCAGCTTATTGAGATAAACTGTTGTTTCTATGCAGCAGTTTAGAAAAGATTTTTGTGCAGATTCTAAAACAGACATTCCCAGCAAAATACCGGCCTCTAAGAAATAGCAATAAGACTGCGTCTAAAACTCAAATAAAACGTTTCTTTCAAACTGCTGTGCTGTGTGTTCGTTCACCTAAGGGAGTTGAATCTATGTTTAGATTCAGCGACTTAGAAACACGTCTATTCTGGGAGCTGCGTTTGGCTATTCCAGAATGAATGGGAGTATATGCTGTAACTAGAAACACAGGCTTCTAAAACCAAAACGGAGCTAGCTAACAGAATGATTGTGAATGAGGGCATTCAACTTAACGAATTAAACTGCTCCACTTAAGCAGCAGTTTACAAACCATTTATATGGAAATTCTAAAACCAACATTTCCAGGAAAACACCAGCCTAAAAGCAATAGCAGTAACAGTGCATCTATAACATGGAAGAAATGTTTTTCTCAAACTCCTCTGCTGTGTGTTCATTCACCTAAGAGACTTCAATATATGCACAGATTCAGCGAGTTACAAACACGTTTCTTCCAGGAGCTGCGTATGCATATATCAGAGTGTACTGGGGTACAAGATGTAAAGAGAAATATCTGATTATACTTAGAAACCCGTTTCTTTTAGGAGCTGCGTTTGGATATTCCAGAGTGAATGAGAGTATATGCTGTAAAGAGAAATAACTGCTTCTAAAACCAAAAGTCAGCTATCCAACTGAATGGTTGTCAATGTGTGCACTCAACGTCCAGAGTTAAACCCGTGTGTGGATTCAGCAGTCTGCAAACACTTTCTCTGCAGAGTCCCAAAACAGGCGTTTTCAGCCCATTACCGGCATATGGAAGAAACAGCAGTAAGCACAGGGAAATATCTGCTTCTAAATCCAAAACGCAGCTATCTAACAGAACGGTTGTCAATGTGTGCACTCAACTTCCAGAGTTAAACCCGTGTGTGGATTCAGCAGTCTGCAAACACTTTCTCTGCAGAGTCCCAAAACAGGCGTTTTCAGCCCATTACCGGCATATGGAAGAAACAGCAGTAAGCACAGGGAAATATCTGCTTCTAAATCCAAAACGCAGCTATCTAACAGAACGGTTGTCAATGTGTGCACTCAACTTCCAGAGTTAAACCCGTGTGTGGATTCAGCAGTCTGCAAACACTTTCTCTGCAGAGTCCCAAAACAGGCGTTTTCAGCCCATTACCGGCATATGGAAGAAACAGCAGTAAGCACAGGGAAATATCTGCTTCTAAATCCAAATCGCTGCTATCTAACAGAACGGTTGTCAATGTGTGCACTCAACTTCCAGAGTTAAACCCGTGTGTGGATTCAGCAGTCTGCAAACACTTTCTCTGCAGAGTCCCAAAACAGGCGTTTTCAGCCCATTACCGGCATATGGAAGAAACAGCAGTAAGCACAGGGAAATATCTGCTTCTAAATCCAAAACGCAGCTATCTAACAGAACGGTTGTCAATGTGTGCACTCAACTTCCAGAGTTAAACCCGTGTGTGGATTCAGCAGTCTGCAAACACTTTCTCTGCAGAGTCCCAAAACAGGCGTTTTCAGCCCATTACCGGCATATGGAAGAAACAGCAGTAAGCACAGGGAAATATCTGCTTCTAAATCCAAAACGCAGCTATCTAACAGAACGGTTGTCAATGTGTGCACTCAACTTCCAGAGTTAAACCCGTGTGTGGATTCAGCAGTCTGCAAACACTTTCTCTGCAGAGTCCCAAAACAGGCGTTTTCAGCCCATTACCGGCATATGGAAGAAACAGCAGTAAGCACAGGGAAATATCTGCTTCTAAATCCAAAACGCAGCTATCTAACAGAACGGTTGTCAATGTGTGCACTCAACTTCCAGAATTAAACCCGTGTGTGGATTCAGCAGTCTGCAAACACTTTCTCTGCAGAGTCCCAAAACAGGCGTTTTCAGCCCATTACCGGCATATGGAAGAAACAGCAGTAAGCACAGGGAAATATCTGCTTCTAAATCCAAAACGCAGCTATCTAACAGAACGGTTGTCAATGTGTGCACTCAACTTCCAGAGTTAAACCCGTGTGTGGATTCAGCAGTCTGCAAACACTTTCTGTGCAGAGTCTCAAAACAGGCCTTTCCGGCCCAGTACCGGCCTATATAAGAAAGAGCATTAAGACTGCGTCTAAAACTCAGAAGAAACGTTTCTTTCAAACTGCTCGGCCTTGTGTTCTTTGGCCTAAGGGAGTTGAATCTATGTTTAGATTCAGCGAGATAGAAACACGTTTATTCTAGGAGCTGTCTTTGGATATTCCAGATTGAATGGGAGTATATGCTGTAAAGAGAAATATCTGTTTCTAAAACCAAAATGGATCTATCTAGCAGAGTGGTTGTGAATGTGTGCCTTCGGCTTAAAGAGGTAAACTGCTCTTCTCATGCAGCACTTTAGAAACCCTTTCTATGCAAATTCTCATACCGACCTTTCCAGCAAAACACCAGCCTATAGGAAATAGCAGTAAGACTGCATCTTTAACATGGAGGAAACTGTTTTCAAACTGCTCTGCTGTGTGTTCATTCATATAAGAGACTTGAATATATGTTCAGATTCAGCTAGTTAGCAACACGTTTCTTCCAGGAGCTGTGTTTGCCTATTCCAGAGTATACTGGAGTATAAGATGTAAAGACAAATGTCTCGTTCCAAAAGAAAAACGGATGATCTAATGGAATGGTTGTCAATGTGTGCATTCAACTTACTGAGCTAAACTGCTGTTTGTATGCAGCAGTTTAGAAAACATTTCTGTGTAGATTCTCAAACAGACATTTCCAGCAAAATACCGGCCTATAAGAAATAGCAGTAAGACTGCGTCTAAAACTCAGAGGGAACGTTTCTTTCAAACTGCTCTGCAGTGTGTTCGTTCACCAAAGGTCGTTGAATCTATGTTTGGATTCAGCGAGTTTGAAACACGTTTATTCTAGGAGCTGCATTTCGATATTCCAGAGTGTATGGGAGTAAATGCTGTAAAGAGAAATATCTGTTTCTAAAACCAAAACGGAGCTATCTAACAGAATGGCTGTGAATGTGTGCATTCAACTTAAAGGGTTAATCTGCTCTTCTTAGGCAGCAGTTTAGAAACCCTTTATATGCAAATTCTAAAATCAACATTTGCAGCAAAACACCAGCCTAAAAGAAGTAGCAGTAAGACTGCATCTATAACATAGAAGAAACGTTTTCTTCAAAATGCTCTGCTCTGTGTTCATTCACCTAAGAGTCTTGAGTATATGTTCAGATTCAGCGAGTAAGAAACACGTTTCTTCCAGGAGCTGCATTTGCATATTCCAGAGTGTACTGGAGTATAAGGTTTAAAGTGAAATATCTGGTTCTAAAACAAACACGGAGCCATCTAACAGAATGGTTGTCACTGTGTGCATTCAGCTTATTGAGATAAACTGTTGTTTCTATGCAGCAGTTTAGAAAAGATTTTTGTGCAGATTCTAAAACAGACATTCCCAGCAAAATACCGGCCTCTAAGAAATAGCAATAAGACTGCGTCTAAAACTCAAATAAAACGTTTCTTTCAAACTGCTGTGCTGTGTGTTCGTTCACCTAAGGGAGTTGAATCTATGTTTAGATTCAGCGACTTAGAAACACGTCTATTCTGGGAGCTGCGTTTGGCTATTCCAGAATGAATGGGAGTATATGCTGTAACTAGAAACACAGGCTTCTAAAACCAAAACGGAGCTAGCTAACAGAATGATTGTGAATGAGGGCATTCAACTTAACGAATTAAACTGCTCCACTTAAGCAGCAGTTTACAAACCATTTATATGGAAATTCTAAAACCAACATTTCCAGGAAAACACCAGCCTAAAAGCAATAGCAGTAACAGTGCATCTATAACATGGAAGAAATGTTTTTCTCAAACTCCTCTGCTGTGTGTTCATTCACCTAAGAGACTTCAATATATGCACAGATTCAGCGAGTTACAAACACGTTTCTTCCAGGAGCTGCGTATGCATATATCAGAGTGTACTGGGGTACAAGATGTAAAGAGAAATATCTGATTATACTTAGAAACCCGTTTCTTTTAGGAGCTGCGTTTGGATATTCCAGAGTGAATGAGAGTATATGCTGTAAAGAGAAATAACTGCTTCTAAAACCAAAAGGCAGCTATCCAACTGAATGGTTGTCAATGTGTGCACTCAACGTCCAGAGTTAAACCCGTGTGTGGATTCAGCAGTCTGCAAACACTTTCTCTGCAGAGTCCCAAAAGAGGCGTTTTCAGCCCATTACCGGCATATGGAAGAAACAGCAGTAAGCACAGGGAAATATCTGCTTCTAAATCCAAAACGCAGCTATCTAACAGAACGGTTGTCAATGTGTGCACTCAACTTCCAGAGTTAAACCCGTGTGTGGATTCAGCAGTCTGCAAACACTTTCTCTGCAGAGTCCCAAAACAGGCGTTTTCAGCCCATTACCGGCATATGGAAGAAACAGCAGTAAGCACAGGGAAATATCTGCTTCTAAATCCAAAACGCAGCTATCTAACAGAACGGTTGTCAATGTGTGCACTCAACTTCCAGAGTTAAACCCGTGTGTGGATTCAGCAGTCTGCAAACACTTTCTCTGCAGAGTCCCAAAACAGGCGTTTTCAGCCCATTACCGGCATATGGAAGAAACAGCAGTAAGCACAGGGAAATATCTGCTTCTAAATCCAAATCGCTGCTATCTAACAGAACGGTTGTCAATGTGTGCACTCAACTTCCAGAGTTAAACCCGTGTGTGGATTCAGCAGTCTGCAAACACTTTCTCTGCAGAGTCCCAAAACAGGCGTTTTCAGCCCATTACCGGCATATGGAAGAAACAGCAGTAAGCACAGGGAAATATCTGCTTCTAAATCCAAAACGCAGCTATCTAACAGAACGGTTGTCAATGTGTGCACTCAACTTCCAGAGTTAAACCCGTGTGTGGATTCAGCAGTCTGCAAACACTTTCTCTGCAGAGTCCCAAAACAGGCGTTTTCAGCCCATTACCGGCATATGGAAGAAACAGCAGTAAGCACAGGGAAATATCTGCTTCTAAATCCAAAACGCAGCTATCTAACAGAACGGTTGTCAATGTGTGCACTCAACTTCCAGAGTTAAACCCGTGTGTGGATTCAGCAGTCTGCAAACACTTTCTCTGCAGAGTCCCAAAACAGGCGTTTTCAGCCCATTACCGGCATATGGAAGAAACAGCAGTAAGCACAGGGAAATATCTGCTTCTAAATCCAAAACGCAGCTATCTAACAGAACGGTTGTCAATGTGTGCACTCAACTTCCAGAGTTAAACCCGTGTGTGGATTCAGCAGTCTGCAAACACTTTCTCTGCAGAGTCCCAAAACAGGCGTTTTCAGCCCATTACCGGCATATGGAAGAAACAGCAGTAAGCACAGGGAAATATCTGCTTCTAAATCCAAAACGCAGCTATCTAACAGAACGGTTGTCAATGTGTGCACTCAACTTCCAGAGTTAAACCCGTGTGTGGATTCAGCAGTCTGCAAACACTTTCTGTGCAGAGTCTCAAAACAGGCCTTTCCGGCCCAGTACCGGCCTATATAAGAAAGAGCATTAAGACTGCGTCTAAAACTCAGAAGAAACGTTTCTTTCAAACTGCTCGGCCTTGTGTTCTTTGGCCTAAGGGAGTTGAATCTATGTTTAGATTCAGCGAGATAGAAACACGTTTATTCTAGGAGCTGTCTTTGGATATTCCAGATTGAATGGGAGTATATGCTGTAAAGAGAAATATCTGTTTCTAAAACCAAAATGGATCTATCTAGCAGAGTGGTTGTGAATGTGTGCCTTCGGCTTAAAGAGGTAAACTGCTCTTCTCATGCAGCACTTTAGAAACCCTTTCTATGCAAATTCTCATACCGACCTTTCCAGCAAAACACCAGCCTATAGGAAATAGCAGTAAGACTGCATCTTTAACATGGAGGAAACTGTTTTCAAACTGCTCTGCTGTGTGTTCATTCATATAAGAGACTTGAATATATGTTCAGATTCAGCTAGTTAGCAACACGTTTCTTCCAGGAGCTGTGTTTGCCTATTCCAGAGTATACTGGAGTATAAGATGTAAAGACAAATGTCTCGTTCCAAAAGAAAAACGGATGATCTAATGGAATGGTTGTCAATGTGTGCATTCAACTTACTGAGCTAAACTGCTGTTTGTATGCAGCAGTTTAGAAAACATTTCTGTGTAGATTCTCAAACAGACATTTCCAGCAAAATACCGGCCTATAAGAAATAGCAGTAAGACTGCGTCTAAAACTCAGAGGGAACGTTTCTTTCAAACTGCTCTGCAGTGTGTTCGTTCACCAAAGGTCGTTGAATCTATGTTTGGATTCAGCGAGTTTGAAACACGTTTATTCTAGGAGCTGCATTTCGATATTCCAGAGTGTATGGGAGTAAATGCTGTAAAGAGAAATATCTGTTTCTAAAACCAAAACGGAGCTATCTAACAGAATGGCTGTGAATGTGTGCATTCAACTTAAAGGGTTAATCTGCTCTTCTTAGGCAGCAGTTTAGAAACCCTTTATATGCAAATTCTAAAATCAACATTTGCAGCAAAACACCAGCCTAAAAGAAGTAGCAGTAAGACTGCATCTATAACATAGAAGAAACGTTTTCTTCAAAATGCTCTGCTCTGTGTTCATTCACCTAAGAGTCTTGAGTATATGTTCAGATTCAGCGAGTAAGAAACACGTTTCTTCCAGGAGCTGCATTTGCATATTCCAGAGTGTACTGGAGTATAAGGTTTAAAGTGAAATATCTGGTTCTAAAACAAACACGGAGCCATCTAACAGAATGGTTGTCACTGTGTGCATTCAGCTTATTGAGATAAACTGTTGTTTCTATGCAGCAGTTTAGAAAAGATTTTTGTGCAGATTCTAAAACAGACATTCCCAGCAAAATACCGGCCTCTAAGAAATAGCAATAAGACTGCGTCTAAAACTCAAATAAAACGTTTCTTTCAAACTGCTGTGCTGTGTGTTCGTTCACCTAAGGGAGTTGAATCTATGTTTAGATTCAGCGACTTAGAAACACGTCTATTCTGGGAGCTGCGTTTGGCTATTCCAGAATGAATGGGAGTATATGCTGTAACTAGAAACACAGGCTTCTAAAACCAAAACGGAGCTAGCTAACAGAATGATTGTGAATGAGGGCATTCAACTTAACGAATTAAACTGCTCCACTTAAGCAGCAGTTTACAAACCATTTATATGGAAATTCTAAAACCAACATTTCCAGGAAAACACCAGCCTAAAAGCAATAGCAGTAACAGTGCATCTATAACATGGAAGAAATGTTTTTTTCAAACTCCTCTGCTGTGTGTTCATTCACTTAAGAGACTTCAATATATGCACAGATTCAGCGAGTTACAAACACGTTTCTTCCAGGAGCTGCGTATGCATATATCAGAGTGTACTGGGGTACAAGATGTAAAGAGAAATATCTGATTATACTTAGAAACCCGTTTCTTTTAGGAGCTGCGTTTGGATATTCCAGAGTGAATGAGAGTATATGCTGTAAAGAGAAATAACTGCTTCTAAAACCAAAAGTCAGCTATCCAACTGAATGGTTGTCAATGTGTGCACTCAACGTCCAGAGTTAAACCCGTGTGTGGATTCAGCAGTCTGCAAACACTTTCTCTGCAGAGTCCCAAAACAGGCGTTTTCAGCCCATTACCGGCATATGGAAGAAACAGCAGTAAGCACAGGGAAATATCTGCTTCTAAATCCAAAACGCAGCTATCTAACAGAACGGTTGTCAATGTGTGCACTCAACTTCCAGAGTTAAACCCGTGTGTGGATTCAGCAGTCTGCAAACACTTTCTCTGCAGAGTCCCAAAACAGGCGTTTTCAGCCCATTACCGGCATATGGAAGAAACAGCAGTAAGCACAGGGAAATATCTGCTTCTAAATCCAAAACGCAGCTATCTAACAGAACGGTTGTCAATGTGTGCACTCAACTTCCAGAGTTAAACCCGTGTGTGGATTCAGCAGTCTGCAAACACTTTCTCTGCAGAGTCCCAAAACAGGCGTTTTCAGCCCATTACCGGCATATGGAAGAAACAGCAGTAAGCACAGGGAAATATCTGCTTCTAAATCCAAAACGCAGCTATCTAACAGAACGGTTGTCAATGTGTGCACTCAACTTCCAGAGTTAAACCCGTGTGTGGATTCAGCAGTCTGCAAACACTTTCTCTGCAGAGTCCCAAAACAGGCGTTTTCAGCCCATTACCGGCATATGGAAGAAACAGCAGTAAGCACAGGGAAATATGTGCTTCTAAATCCAAAACGCAGCTATCTAACAGAACGGTTGTCAATGTGTGCACTCAACTTCCAGAGTTAAACCCGTGTGTGGATTCAGCAGTCTGCAAACACTTTCTCTGCAGAGTCCCAAAACAGGCGTTTTCAGCCCATTACCGGCATATGGAAGAAACAGCAGTAAGCACAGGGAAATATCTGCTTCTAAATCCAAAACGCAGCTATCTAACAGAACGGTTGTCAATGTGTGCACTCAACTTCCAGAGTTAAACCCGTGTGTGGATTCAGCAGTCTGCAAACACTTTCTCTGCAGAGTCCCAAAACAGGCGTTTTCAGCCCATTACCGGCATATGGAAGAAACAGCAGTAAGCACAGGGAAATATCTGCTTCTAAATCCAAAACGCAGCTATCTAACAGAACGGTTGTCAATGTGTGCACTCAACTTCCAGAGTTAAACCCGTGTGTGGATTCAGCAGTCTGCAAACTCTCTGCAGAGTCCCAAAACAGGCGTTTTCAGCCCATTACCGGCATATGGAAGAAACAGCAGTAAGCACAGGGAAATATCTGCTTCTAAATCCAAAACGCAGCTATCTAACAGAACGGTTGTCAATGTATGCGCTCAACTTCCAGAGTTAAACCCGTGTGTGGATTCAGCAGTCTGCAAACACTTTCTCTGCAGAGTCCCAAAACAGGCGTTTTCAGCCCATTACCGGCATATGGAAGAAACAGCAGTAAGCACAGGGAAATATCTGCTTCTAAATCCAAAACGCAGCTATCTAACAGAACGGTTGTCAATGTGTGCACTCAACTTCCAGAGTTAAACCCGTGTGTGGATTCAGCAGTCTGCAAACACTTTCTCTGCAGAGTCCCAAAACAGGCGTTTTCAGCCCATTACCGGCATATGGAAGAAACAGCAGTAAGCACAGGGAAATATCTGCTTCTAAATCCAAAACGCAGCTATCTAACAGAACGGTTGTCAATGTGTGCACTCAACTTCCAGAGTTAAACCCTTGTGTGGATTCAGCAGTCTGCAAACACTTTCTCTGCAGAGTCCCAAAACAGGCGTTTTCAGCCCATTACCGGCATATGGAAGAAACAGCAGTAAGCACAGGGAAATATCTGCTTCTAAATCCAAATCGCTGCTATCTAACAGAACGGTTGTCAATGTGTGCACTCAACTTCCAGAGTTAAACCCGTGTGTGGATTCAGCAGTCTGCAAACACTTTCTCTGCAGAGTCCCAAAACAGGCGTTTTCAGCCCATTACCGGCATATGGAAGAAACAGCAGTAAGCACAGGGAAATATCTGCTTCTAAATCCAAAACGCAGCTATCTAACAGAACGGTTGTCAATGTGTGCACTCAACTTCCAGAGTTAAACCCGTGTGTGGATTCAGCAGTCTGCAAACACTTTCTCTGCAGAGTCCCAAAACAGGCGTTTTCAGCCCATTACCGGCATATGGAAGAAACAGCAGTAAGCACAGGGAAATATCTGCTTCTAAATCCAAAACGCAGCTATCTAACAGAACGGTTGTCAATGTGTGCACTCAACTTCCAGAGTTAAACCCGTGTGTGGATTCAGCAGTCTGCAAACACTTTCTCTGCAGAGTCCCAAAACAGGCGTTTTCAGCCCATTACCGGCATATGGAAGAAACAGCAGTAAGCACAGGGAAATATCTGCTTCTAAATCCAAAACGCAGCTATCTAACAGAACGGTTGTCAATGTGTGCACTCAACTTCCAGAGTTAAACCCGTGTGTGGATTCAGCAGTCTGCAAACACTTTCTCTGCAGAGTCCCAAAACAGGCGTTTTCAGCCCATTACCGGCATATGGAAGAAACAGCAGTAAGCACAGGGAAATATCTGCTTCTAAATCCAAAACGCAGCTATCTAACAGAACGGTTGTCAATGTGTGCACTCAACTTCCAGAGTTAAACCCGTGTGTGGATTCAGCAGTCTGCAAACACTTTCTCTGCAGAGTCCCAAAACAGGCGTTTTCAGCCCATTACCGGCATATGGAAGAAACAGCAGTAAGCACAGGGAAATATCTGCTTCTAAATCCAAAACGCAGCTATCTAACAGAACGGTTGTCAATGTGTGCACTCAACTTCCAGAGTTAAACCCGTGTGTGGATTCAGCAGTCTGCAAACACTTTCTCTGCAGAGTCCCAAAGCAGGCGTTTTCAGCCCATTACCGGCATATGGAAGAAACAGCAGTAAGCACAGGGAAATATCTGCTTCTAAATCCAAAACGCAGCTATCTAACAGAACGGTTGTCAATGTGTGCACTCAACTTCCAGAGTTAAACCCGTGTGTGGATTCAGCAGTCTGCAAACACTTTCTCTGCAGAGTCCCAAAACAGGCGTTTTCAGCCCGTTACCGGCATATGGAAGAAACAGCAGTAAGCACACGGAAATATCTGCTTCTAAATCCAAAACGCAGCTATCTAACAGAACGGTTGTCAATGTGTGCACTCAATTTCCAGAGTTAAACCAGTGTGTGGATTCAGCAGTCTGCAAACCCTTTCTCTGCCGAGTCCCAAAACAGGCGTTTTCAGCCCATTACCGGCATATGGAAGAAACAGCAGTAAGCACAGGGAAATATCTGCTTCTAAATCCAAAACGCAGCTATCTAACAGAACGGTTGTCAATGTGTGCACTCAACTTCCAGAGTTAAACCCGTGTGTGGATTCAGCCGTCTGCAAACACTTTCTCTGCAGAGTCCCAAAACAGGCGTTTTCAGCCCATTACCGGCATATGGAAGAAACAGCAGTAAGCACAGGGAAATATCTGCTTCTAAATCCAAAACGCAGCTATCTAACAGAACGGTTGTCAATGTGTGCACTCAACTTCCAGAGTTAAACCCGTGTGTGGATTCAGCAGTCTGCAAACACTTTCTCTGCAGAGTCCCAAAACAGGCGTTTTCAGCCCATTACCGGCATATGGAAGAAACAGCAGTAAGCACAGGGAAATATCTGCTTCTAAATCCAAAACGCAGCTCTCTAACAGAACGGTTGTCAATGTGTGCACTCAACTTCCAGAGTTAAACCCGTGTGTGGATTCAGCAGTCTGCAAACACTTTCTCTGCAGAGTCCCAAAACAGGCGTTTTCAGCCCATTACCGGCATATGGAAGAAACAGCAGTAAGCACAGGGAAATATCTGCTTCTAAATCCAAAACGCAGCTATCTAACAGAACGGTTGTCAATGTGTGCACTCAACTTCCAGAGTTAAACCCGTGTGTGGATTCAGCAGTCTGCAAACACTTTCTCTGCAGAGTCCCAAAACAGGCGTTTTCAGCCCATTACCGGCATATGGAAGAAACAGCAGTAAGCACAGGGAAATATCTGCTTCTAAATCCAAAACGCAGCTATCTAACAGAACGGTTGTCAAAGTGTGCACTCAACTTCCAGAGTTAAACCCGTGTGTGGATTCAGCAGTCTGCAAACACTTTCTCTGCAGAGTCCCAAAACAGGCGTTTTCAGCCCATTACCGGCATATGGAAGAAACAGCAGTAAGCACAGGGAAATATCTGCTTCTACATCCAAAACGCAGCTATCTAACAGAACGGTTGTCAATGTGTGCACTCAACTTCCAGAGTTAAACCCGTGTGTGGATTCAGCAGTCTGCAAACACTTTCTCTGCAGAGTCCCAAAACAGGCGTTTTCAGCCCTTTACCGGCATATGGAAGAAACAGCAGTAAGCACAGGGAAATATCTGCTTCTAAATCCAAAACGCAGCTATCTAACAGAACGGTTGTCAATGTGTGCACTCAACTTCCAGAGTTAAACCCGTGTGTGGATTCAGCAGTCTGCAAACACTTTCTCTGCAGAGTCCCAAAACAGGCGTTTTCAGCCCTTTACCGGCATATGGAAGAAACAGCAGTAAGCACAGGGAAATATCTGCTTCTAAATCCAAAACGCAGCTATCTAACAGAACGGTTGTCAATGTGTGCACTCAACTTCCAGAGTTAAACCCGTGTGTGGATTCAGCAGTCTGCAAACACTTTCTCTGCAGAGTCCCAAAACAGGCGTTTTCAGCCCTTTACCGGCATATGGAAGAAACAGCAGTAAGCACAGGGAAATATCTGCTTCTAAATCCAAAACGCAGCTATCTAACAGAACGGTTGTCAATGTGTGCACTCAACTTCCAGAGTTAAACCCGTGTGTGGATTCAGCAGTCTGCAAACACTTTCTCTGCAGAGTCCCAAAACAGGCGTTTTCAGCCCATTACCGGCATATGGAAGAAACAGCAGTAAGCACAGGGAAATATCTGCTTCTAAATCCAAAACGCAGCCATCTAACAGAACGGTTGTCAATGTGTGCACTCAACTTCCAGAGTTAAACCCGTGTGTGGATTCAGCAGTCTGCAAACACTTTCTCTGCAGAGTCCCAAAACAGGCGTTTTCAGCCCATTACCGGCATATGGAAGAAACAGCAGTAAGCACAGGGAAATATCTGCTTCTAAATCCAAAACGCAGCTATCTAACAGAACGGTTGTCAATGTGTGCACTCAACTTCCAGAGTTAAACCCGTGTGTGGATTCAGCAGTCTGCAAACACTTTCTCTGCAGAGTCCCAAAACAGGCGTTTTCAGCCCATTACCGGCATATGGAAGAAACAGCAGTAAGCACAGGGAAATATCTGCTTCTAAATCCAAAACGCAGCTATCTAACAGAACGGTTGTCAATGTGTGCACTCAACTTCCAGAGTTAAACCCGTGTGTGGATTCAGCAGTCTGCAAACTCTCTGCAGAGTCCCAAAACAGGCGTTTTCAGCCCATTACCGGCATATGGAAGAAACAGCAGTAAGCACAGGGAAATATCTGCTTCTAAATCCAAAACGCAGCTATCTAACAGAACGGTTGTCAATGTGTGCGCTCAACTTCCCGAGTTAAACCCGTGTGTGGATTCAGCAGTCTGCAAACACTTTCTCTGCAGAGTCCCAAAACAGGCGTTTTCAGCCCATTACCGGCATATGGAAGAAACAGCAGTAAGCACAGGGAAATATCTGCTTCTAAATCCAAAACGCAGCTATCTAACAGAACGGTTGTCAATGTGTGCACTCAACTTCCAGAGTTAAACCCGTGTGTGGATTCAGCAGTCTGCAAACACTTTCTCTGCAGAGTCCCAAAACAGGCGTTTTCAGCCCATTACCGGCATATGGAAGAAACAGCAGTAAGCACAGGGAAATATCTGCTTCTAAATCCAAAACGCAGCTATCTAACAGAACGGTTGTCAATGTGTGCACTCAACTTCCAGAGTTAAACCCGTGTGTGGATTCAGCAGTCTGCAAACACTTTCTCTGCAGAGTCCCAAAACAGGCGTTTTCAGCCCATTACCGGCATATGGAAGAAACAGCAGTAAGCACAGGGAAATATCTGCTTCTAAATCCAAATCGCTGCTATCTAACAGAACGGTTGTCAATGTGTGCACTCAACTTCCAGAGTTAAACCCGTGTGTGGATTCAGCAGTCTGCAAACACTTTCTCTGCAGAGTCCCAAAACAGGCGTTTTCAGCCCATTACCGGCATATGGAAGAAACAGCAGTAAGCACAGGGAAATATCTGCTTCTAAATCCAAAACGCAGCTATCTAACAGAACGGTTGTCAATGTGTGCACTCAACTTCCAGAGTTAAACCCGTGTGTGGATTCAGCAGTCTGCAAACACTTTCTCTGCAGAGTCCCAAAACAGGCGTTTTCATCCCATTACCGGCATATGGAAGAAACAGCAGTAAGCACAGGGAAATATCTGCTTCTAAATCCAAAACACAGCTATCTAACAGAACGGTTGTCAATGTGTGCACTCAACTTCCAGAGTTAAACCCGTGTGTGGATTCAGCAGTCTGCAAACACTTTCTCTGCAGAGTCCCAAAACAGGCGTTTTCAGCCCATTACCGGCATATGGAAGAAACAGCAGTAAGCACAGGGAAATATCTGCTTCTAAATCCAAAACGCAGCTATCTAACAGAACGGTTGTCAATGTGTGCACTCAACTTCCAGAGTTAAACCCGTGTGTGGATTCAGCAATCTGCAAACACTTTCTCTGCAGAGTCCCAAAGCAGGCGTTTTCAGCCCATTACCGGCATATGGAAGAAACAGCAGTAAGCACAGGGAAATATCTGCTTCTAAATCCAAAACGCAGCTATCTAACAGAACGGTTGTCAATGTGTGCACTCAACTTCCAGAGTTAAACCCGTGTGTGGATTCAGCAGTCTGCAAACACTTTCTCTGCAGAGTCCCAAAACAGGCGTTTTCAGCCCATTACCGGCATATGGAAGAAACAGCAGTAAGCACAGGGAAATATCTGCTTCTAAATCCAAAACGCAGCTATCTAACAGAACGGTTGTCAATGTGTGCACTCAACTTCCAGAGTTAAACCCGTGTGTGGATTCAGCAGTCTGCAAACACTTTCTCTGCAGAGTCCCAAAACAGGCGTTTTCAGCCCATTACCGGCATATGGAAGAAACAGCAGTAAGCACAGGGAAATATCTGCTTCTAAATCCAAAACGCAGCTATCTAACAGAATGGTTGTCAATGTGTGCACTCAATTTCCAGAGTTAAACCCGTGTGTGGATTCAGCAGTCTGCAAACCCTTTCTCTGCCGAGTCCCAAAACAGGCGTTTTCAGCCCATTACCGGCATATGGAAGAAACAGCAGTAAGCACAGGGAAATATCTGCTTCTAAATCCAAAACGCAGCTATCTAACAGAACGGTTGTCAATGTGTGCACTCAACTTCCAGAGTTAAACCCGTGTGTGGATTCAGCCGTCTGCAAACACTTTCTCTGCAGAGTCCCAAAACAGGCGTTTTCAGCCCATTACCGGCATATGGAAGAAACAGCAGTAAGCACAGGGAAATATCTGCTTCTAAATCCAAAACGCAGCTATCTAACAGAACGGTTGTCAATGTGTGCGCTCAACTTCCCGAGTTAAACCCGTGTGTGGATTCAGCAGTCTGCAAACACTTTCTCTGCAGAGTCCCAAAACAGGCGTTTTCAGCCCATTACCGGCATATGGAAGAAACAGCAGTAAGCACAGGGAAATATCTGCTTCTAAATCCAAAACGCAGCTATCTAACAGAACGGTTGTCAATGTGTGCACTCAACTTCCAGAGTTAAACCCGTGTGTGGATTCAGCAGTCTGCAAACACTTTCTCTGCAGAGTCCCAAAACAGGCGTTTTCAGCCCATTACCGGCATATGGAAGAAACAGCAGTAAGCACAGGGAAATATCTGCTTCTAAATCCAAAACGCAGCTATCTAACAGAACGGTTGTCAATGTGTGCACTCAACTTCCAGAGTTAAACCCGTGTGTGGATTCAGCAGTCTGCAAACACTTTCTCTGCAGAGTCCCAAAACAGGCGTTTTCAGCCCATTACCGGCATATGGAAGAAACAGCAGTAAGCACAGGGAAATATCTGCTTCTAAATCCAAATCGCTGCTATCTAACAGAACGGTTGTCAATGTGTGCACTCAACTTCCAGAGTTAAACCCGTGTGTGGATTCAGCAGTCTGCAAACACTTTCTCTGCAGAGTCCCAAAACAGGCGTTTTCAGCCCATTACCGGCATATGGAAGAAACAGCAGTAAGCACAGGGAAATATCTGCTTCTAAATCCAAAACGCAGCTATCTAACAGAACGGTTGTCAATGTGTGCACTCAACTTCCAGAGTTAAACCCGTGTGTGGATTCAGCAGTCTGCAAACACTTTCTCTGCAGAGTCCCAAAACAGGCGTTTTCATCCCATTACCGGCATATGGAAGAAACAGCAGTAAGCACAGGGAAATATCTGCTTCTAAATCCAAAACACAGCTATCTAACAGAACGGTTGTCAATGTGTGCACTCAACTTCCAGAGTTAAACCCGTGTGTGGATTCAGCAGTCTGCAAACACTTTCTCTGCAGAGTCCCAAAACAGGCGTTTTCAGCCCATTACCGGCATATGGAAGAAACAGCAGTAAGCACAGGGAAATATCTGCTTCTAAATCCAAAACGCAGCTATCTAACAGAACGGTTGTCAATGTGTGCACTCAACTTCCAGAGTTAAACCCGTGTGTGGATTCAGCAATCTGCAAACACTTTCTCTGCAGAGTCCCAAAGCAGGCGTTTTCAGCCCATTACCGGCATATGGAAGAAACAGCAGTAAGCACAGGGAAATATCTGCTTCTAAATCCAAAACGCAGCTATCTAACAGAACGGTTGTCAATGTGTGCACTCAACTTCCAGAGTTAAACCCGTGTGTGGATTCAGCAGTCTGCAAACACTTTCTCTGCAGAGTCCCAAAACAGGCGTTTTCAGCCCATTACCGGCATATGGAAGAAACAGCAGTAAGCACAGGGAAATATCTGCTTCTAAATCCAAAACGCAGCTATCTAACAGAACGGTTGTCAATGTGTGCACTCAACTTCCAGAGTTAAACCCGTGTGTGGATTCAGCAGTCTGCAAACACTTTCTCTGCAGAGTCCCAAAACAGGCGTTTTCAGCCCATTACCGGCATATGGAAGAAACAGCAGTAAGCACAGGGAAATATCTGCTTCTAAATCCAAAACGCAGCTATCTAACAGAATGGTTGTCAATGTGTGCACTCAATTTCCAGAGTTAAACCCGTGTGTGGATTCAGCAGTCTGCAAACCCTTTCTCTGCCGAGTCCCAAAACAGGCGTTTTCAGCCCATTACCGGCATATGGAAGAAACAGCAGTAAGCACAGGGAAATATCTGCTTCTAAATCCAAAACGCAGCTATCTAACAGAACGGTTGTCAATGTGTGCACTCAACTTCCAGAGTTAAACCCGTGTGTGGATTCAGCCGTCTGCAAACACTTTCTCTGCAGAGTCCCAAAACAGGCGTTTTCAGCCCATTACCGGCATATGGAAGAAACAGCAGTAAGCACAGGGAAATATCTGCTTCTAAATCCAAAACGCAGCTATCTAACAGAACGGTTGTCAATGTGTGCACTCAACTTCCAGAGTTAAACCCGTGTGTGGATTCAGCAGTCTGCAAACACTTTCTCTGCAGAGTCCCAAAACAGGCGTTTTCAGCCCATTACCGGCATATGGAAGAAACAGCAGTAAGCACAGGGAAATATCTGCTTCTAAATCCAAAACGCAGCTCTCTAACAGAACGGTTGTCAATGTGTGCACTCAACTTCCAGAGTTAAACCCGTGTGTGGATTCAGCAGTCTGCAAACACTTTCTCTGCAGAGTCCCAAAACAGGCGTTTTCAACCCTTTACCGGCATATGGAAGAAACAGCAGTAAGCACAGGGAAATATCTGCTTCTAAATCCAAAACGCAGCTATCTAACAGAACGGTTGTCAATGTGTGCACTCAACTTCCAGAGTTAAACCCGTGTGTGGATTCAGCAGTCTGCAAACACTTTCTCTGCAGAGTCCCAAAACAGGCGTTTTCAGCCCATTACCGGCATATGGAAGAAACAGCAGTAAGCACAGGGAAATATCTGCTTCTAAATCCAAAACGCAGCTATCTAACAGAACGGTTGTCAATGTGTGCACTCAACTTCCAGAGTTAAACCCGTGTGTGGATTCAGCAGTCTGCAAACACTTTCTCTGCAGAGTCCCAAAACAGGCGTTTTCAGCCCATTACCGGCATATGGAAGAAACAGCAGTAAGCACAGGGAAATATCTGCTTCTAAATCCAAAACGCAGCTACCTAACAGAACGGTTGTCAATGTGTGCACTCAACTTCCAGAGTTAAACCCGTGTGTGGATTCAGCAGTCTGCAAACACTTTCTCTGCAGAGTCCCAAAACAGGCGTTTTCAGCCCATTACCGGCATATGGAAGAAACAGCAGTAAGCACAGGGAAATATCTGCTTCTAAATCCAAAACGCAGCTATCTAACAGAACGGTTGTCAATGTGTGCACTCAACTTCCAGAGTTAAACCCGTGTGTGGATTCAGCAGTCTGCAAACACTTTCTCTGTAGAGTCCCAAAACAGGCGTTTTCAGCCCATTACCGGCATATGGAAGAAACAGCAGTAAGCACAGGGAAATATCTGCTTCTAAATCCAAAACGCAGCTATCTAACAGAACGGTTGTCAATGTGTGCACTCAACTTCCAGAGTTAAACTCGTGTGTGGATTCAGCAGTCTGCAAACACTTTCTCTGCAGAGTCCCAAAACAGGCGTTTTCAGCCCTTTACCGGCATATGGAAGAAACAGCAGTAAGCACAGGGAAATATCTGCTTCTAAATCCAAAACGCAGCTATCTAACAGAACGGTTGTCAATGTGTGCACTCAACTTCCAGAGTTAAACCCGTGTGTGGATTCAGCAGTCTGCAAACACTTTCTCTGCAGAGTCCCAAAACAGGCGTTTTCAGCCCATTACCGGCATATGGAAGAAACAGCAGTAAGCACAGGGAAATATCTGCTTCTAAATCCAAAACGCAGCTATCTAACAGAACGGTTGTCAATGTGTGCACTCAACTTCCAGAGTTAAACCCGTGTGTGGATTCAGCAGTCTGCAAACACTTTCTCTGCAGAGTCCCAAAACAGGCGTTTTCAGCCCATTACCGGCATATGGAAGAAACAGCAGTAAGCACAGGGAAATATCTGCTTCTAAATCCAAAACGCAGCTATCTAACAGAACGGTTGTCAATGTGTGCACTCAACTTCCAGAGTTAAACCCGTGTGTGGATTCAGCAGTCTGCAAACACTTTCTCTGCAGAGTCCCAAAACAGGCGTTTTCAGCCCATTACCGGCATATGGAAGAAACAGCAGTAAGCACAGGGAAATATCTGCTTCTAAATCCAAAACGCAGCTATCTAACAGAACGGTTGTCAATGTGTGCACTCAACTTCCAGAGTTAAACCCGTGTGTGGATTCAGCAGTCTGCAAACACTTTCTCTGCAGAGTCCCAAAACAGGCGTTTTCAGCCCATTACCGGCATATGGAAGAAACAGCAGTAAGCACAGGGAAATATCTGCTTCTAAATCCAAAACGCAGCTATCTAACAGAACGGTTGTCAATGTGTGCACTCAACTTCCAGAGTTAAACCCGTGTGTGGATTCAGCAGTCTGCAAACACTTTCTCTGCAGAGTCCCAAAACAGGCGTTTTCAGCCCATTACCGGCATATGGAAGAAACAGCAGTAAGCACAGGGAAATATCTGCTTCTAAATCCAAAACGCAGCTATCTAACAGAACGGTTGTCAATGTGTGCACTCAACTTCCAGAGTTAAACCCGAGTGTGGATTCAGCAGTCTGCAAACACTTTCTCTGCAGAGTCCCAAAGCAGGCGTTTTCAGCCCATTACCGGCATATGGAAGAAACAGCAGTAAGCACAGGGAAATATCTGCTTCTAAATCCAAAACGCAGCTATCTAACAGAACGGTTGTCAATGTGTGCACTCAACTTCCAGAGTTAAACCCGTGTGTGGATTCAGCAGTCTGCAAACACTTTCTCTGCAGAGTCCCAAAACAGGCGTTTTCAGCCCATTACCGGCATATGGAAGAAACAGCAGTAAGCACAGGGAAATATCTGCTTCTAAATCCAAAACGCAGCTATCTAACAGAACGGTTGTCAATGTGTGCACTCAACTTCCAGAGTTAAACCCGTGTGTGGATTCAGCAGTCTGCAAACACTTTCTCTGCAGAGTCCCAAAACAGGCGTTTTCAGCCCATTACCGGCATATGGAAGAAACAGCAGTAAGCACAGGGAAATATCTGCTTCTAAATCCAAAACGCAGCTATCTAACAGAACGGTTGTCAATGTGTGCACTCAACTTCCAGAGTTAAACCCGTGTGTGGATTCAGCAGTCTGCAAACACTTTCTCTGCAGAGTCCCAAAACAGGCGTTTTCAGCCCATTACCGGCATATGGAAGAAACAGCAGTAAGCACAGGGAAATATCTGCTTCTAAATCCAAAACGCAGCTATCTAACAGAACGGTTGTCAATGTGTGCACTCAACTTCCAGAGTTAAACCCGTGTGTGGATTCAGCCGTCTGCAAACACTTTCTCTGCAGAGTCCCAAAACAGGAGTTTTCAGCCCATTACCGGCATATGGAAGAAACAGCAGTAAGCACAGGGAAATATCTGCTTCTAAATCCAAAACGCAGCTATCTAACAGAACGGTTGTCAATGTGTGCACTCAACTTCCAGAGTTAAACCCGTGTGTGGATTCAGCAGTCTGCAAACACTTTCTCTGCAGAGTCCCAAAACAGGCGTTTTCAGCCCATTACCGGCATATGGAAGAAACAGCAGTAAGCACAGGGAAATATCTGCTTCTAAATCCAAAACGCAGCTCTCTAACAGAACGGTTGTCAATGTGTGCACTCAACTTCCAGAGTTAAACCCGTGTGTGGATTCAGCAGTCTGCAAACACTTTCTCTGCAGAGTCCCAAAACAGGCGTTTTCAGCCCATTACCGGCATATGGAAGAAACAGCAGTAAGCACAGGGAAATATCTGCTTCTAAATCCAAAACGCAGCTATCTAACAGAACGGTTGTCAATGTGTGCACTCAACTTCCAGACTTAAACCCGTGTGTGGATTCAGCAGTCTGCAAACACTTTCTCTGCAGAGTCCCAAAACAGGCGTTTTCAGCCCATTACCGGCATATGGAAGAAACAGCAGTAAGCACAGGGAAATATCTGCTTCTAAATCCAAAACGCAGCTATCTAACAGAACGGTTGTCAATGTGTGCACTCAACTTCCAGAGTTAAACCCGTGTGTGGATTCAGCAGTCTGCAAACACTTTCTCTGCAGAGTCCCAAAACAGGCGTTTTCAGCCCATTACCGGCATATGGAAGAAACAGCAGTAAGCACAGGGAAATATCTGCTTCTAAATCCAAAACGCAGCTATCTAACAGAACGGTTGTCAATGTGTGCACTCAACTTCCAGAGTTAAACCCGTGTGTGGATTCAGCAGTCTGCAAACACTTTCTCTGCAGAGTCCCAAAACAGGCGTTTTCAGCCCTTTACCGGCATATGGAAGAAACAGCAGTAAGCACAGGGAAATATCTGCTTCTAAATCCAAAACGCAGCTATCTAACAGAACGGTTGTCAATGTGTGCACTCAACTTCCAGAGTTAAACCCGTGTGTGGATTCAGCAGTCTGCAAACACTTTCTCTGCAGAGTCCCAAAACAGGCGTTTTCAGCCCTTTACCGGCATATGGAAGAAACAGCAGTAAGCACAGGGAAATATCTGCTTCTAAATCCAAAACGCAGCTATCTAACAGAACGGTTGTCAATGTGTGCACTCAACTTCCAGAGTTAAACCCGTGTGTGGATTCAGCAGTCTGCAAACACTTTCTCTGCAGAGTCCCAAAACAGGCGTTTTCAGCCCATTACCGGCATATGGAAGAAACAGCAGTAAGCACAGGGAAATATCTGCTTCTAAATCCAAAACGCAGCTATCTAACAGAACGGTTGTCAATGTGTGCACTCAACTTCCAGAGTTAAACCCGTGTGTGGATTCAGCAGTCTGCAAACACTTTCTCTGCAGAGTCCCAAAACAGGCGTTTTCAGCCCATTACCGGCATATGGAAGAAACAGCAGTAAGCACAGGGAAATATCTGCTTCTAAATCCAAAACGCAGCTATCTAACAGAACGGTTGTCAATGTGTGCACTCAACTTCCAGAGTTAAACCCGTGTGTGGATTCAGCAGTCTGCAAACACTTTCTCTGCAGAGTCCCAAAACAGGCGTTTTCAGCCCATTACCGGCATATGGAAGAAACAGCAGTAAGCACAGGGAAATATCTGCTTCTAAATCCAAAACGCAGCTATCTAACAGAACGGTTGTCAATGTGTGCACTCAACTTCCAGAGTTAAACCCGTGTGTGGATTCAGCAGTCTGCAAACACTTTCTCTGCAGAGTCCCAAAACAGGCGTTTTCAGCCCATTACCGGCATATGGAAGAAACAGCAGTAAGCACAGGGAAATATCTGCTTCTAAATCCAAAACGCAGCTATCTAACAGAACGGTTGTCAATGTGTGCACTCAACTTCCAGAGTTAAACCCGTGTGTGGATTCAGCAGTCTGCAAACACTTTCTCTGCAGAGTCCCCAAACAGGCGTTTTCAGCCCATTACCGGCATAAGGAAGAAACAGCAGTAAGCACAGGGAAATATCTGCTTCTAAATCCAAAACGCAGCTTTCTAACAGAACGGTTGTCAATGTGTGCGCTCAACTTCCAGAGTAAAACCCGTGTGTGGATTCAGCAGTCTGCAAACACTTTCTCTGCAGAGTCCCAAAACAGGCGTTTTCAGCCCATTACCGGCATATGGAAGAAACAGCAGTAAGCACAGGGAAATATCTGCTTCTAAATCCAAAACGCAGCTATCTAACAGAACGGTTGTCAATGTGTGCACTCAACTTCCAGAGTTAAACCCGTGTGTGGATTCAGCAGTCTGCAAACACTTTCTCTGCAGAGTCCCAAAACAGGCGTTTTCAGCCCATTACCGGCATATGGAAGAAACAGCAGTAAGCACAGGGAAATATCTGCTTCTAAATCCAAAACGCAGCTATCTAACAGAACGGTTGTCAATGTGTGCACTCAACTTCCAGAGTTAAACCCGTGTGTGGATACAGCAGTCTGCAAACACTTTCTCTGCAGAGTCCCAAAACAGGCGTTTTCAGCCCATTACCGGCATATGGAAGAAACAGCAGTAAGCACAGGGAAATATCTGCTTCTAAATCCAAAACGCAGCTATCTAACAGAACGGTTGTCAATGTGTGCACTCAACTTCCAGAGTTAAACCCGTGTGTGGATTCAGCCGTCTGCAAACACTTTCTCTGCAGAGTCCCAAAACAGGCGTTTTCAGCCCATTACCGGCATATGGAAGAAACAGCAGTAAGCACAGGGAAATATCTGCTTCTAAATCCAAAACGCAGCTCTCTAACAGAACGGTTGTCAATGTGTGCACTCAACTTCCAGAGTTAAACCCGTGTGTGGATTCAGCAGTCTGCAAACACTTTCTCTGCAGAGTCCCAAAACAGGCGTTTTCAGCCCATTACCGGCATATGGAAGAAACAGCAGTAAGCACAGGGAAATATCTGCTTCTAAATCCAAAACGCAGCTATCTAACAGAACGGTTGTCAATGTGTGCACTCAACTTCCAGAGTTAAACCCGTGTGTGGATTCAGCAGTCTGCAAACACTTTCTCTGCAGAGTCCCCAAACAGGCGTTTTCAGCCCATTACCGGCATAAGGAAGAAACAGCAGTAAGCACAGGGAAATATCTGCTTCTAAATCCAAAACGCAGCTTTCTAACAGAACGGTTGTCAATGTGTGCGCTCAACTTCCAGAGTAAAACCCGTGTGTGGATTCAGCAGTCTGCAAACACTTTCTCTGCAGAGTCCCAAAACAGGCGTTTTCAGCCCATTACCGGCATATGGAAGAAACAGCAGTAAGCACAGGGAAATATCTGCTTCTAAATCCAAAACGCAGCTATCTAACAGAACGGTTGTCAATGTGTGCACTCAACTTCCAGAGTTAAAGCCGTGTGTGGATTCAGCAGTCTGCAAACACTTTCTCTGCAGAGTCCCAAAACAGGCGTTTTCAGCCCATTACCGGCATATGGAAGAAACAGCAGTAAGCACAGGGAAATATCTGCTTCTAAATCCAAAACGCAGCTATCTAACAGAACGGTTGTCAATGTGTGCACTCAACTTCCAGAGTTAAACCCGTGTGTGGATACAGCAGTCTGCAAACACTTTCTCTGCAGAGTCCCAAAACAGGCGTTTTCAGCCCATTACCGGCATATGGAAGAAACAGCAGTAAGCACAGGGAAATATCTGCTTCTAAATCCAAAACGCAGCTATCTAACAGAACGGTTGTCAATGTGTGCACTCAACTTCCAGAGTTAAACCCGTGTGTGGATTCAGCCGTCTGCAAACACTTTCTCTGCAGAGTCCCAAAACAGGAGTTTTCAGCCCATTACCGGCATATGGAAGAAACAGCAGTAAGCACAGGGAAATATCTGCTTCTAAATCCAAAACGCAGCTATCTAACAGAACGGTTGTCAATGTGTGCACTCAACTTCCAGAGTTAAACCCGTGTGTGGATTCAGCAGTCTGCAAACACTTTCTCTGCAGAGTCCCAAAACAGGCGTTTTCAGCCCATTACCGGCATATGGAAGAAACAGCAGTAAGCACAGGGAAATATCTGCTTCTAAATCCAAAACGCAGCTCTCTAACAGAACGGTTGTCAATGTGTGCACTCAACTTCCAGAGTTAAACCCGTGTGTGGATTCAGCAGTCTGCAAACACTTTCTCTGCAGAGTCCCAAAACAGGCGTTTTCAGCCCATTACCGGCATATGGAAGAAACAGCAGTAAGCACAGGGAAATATCTGCTTCTAAATCCAAAACGCAGCTATCTAACAGAACGGTTGTCAATGTGTGCACTCAACTTCCAGACTTAAACCCGTGTGTGGATTCAGCAGTCTGCAAACACTTTCTCTGCAGAGTCCCAAAACAGGCGTTTTCAGCCCATTACCGGCATATGGAAGAAACAGCAGTAAGCACAGGGAAATATCTGCTTCTAAATCCAAAACGCAGCTATCTAACAGAACGGTTGTCAATGTGTGCACTCAACTTCCAGAGTTAAACCCGTGTGTGGATTCAGCAGTCTGCAAACACTTTCTCTGCAGAGTCCCAAAACAGGCGTTTTCAGCCCATTACCGGCATATGGAAGAAACAGCAGTAAGCACAGGGAAATATCTGCTTCTAAATCCAAAACGCAGCTATCTAACAGAACGGTTGTCAATGTGTGCACTCAACTTCCAGAGTTAAACCCGTGTGTGGATTCAGCAGTCTGCAAACACTTTCTCTGCAGAGTCCCAAAACAGGCGTTTTCAGCCCTTTACCGGCATATGGAAGAAACAGCAGTAAGCACAGGGAAATATCTGCTTCTAAATCCAAAACGCAGCTATCTAACAGAACGGTTGTCAATGTGTGCACTCAACTTCCAGAGTTAAACCCGTGTGTGGATTCAGCAGTCTGCAAACACTTTCTCTGCAGAGTCCCCAAACAGGCGTTTTCAGCCCATTACCGGCATAAGGAAGAAACAGCAGTAAGCACAGGGAAATATCTGCTTCTAAATCCAAAACGCAGCTTTCTAACAGAACGGTTGTCAATGTGTGCGCTCAACTTCCAGAGTAAAACCCGTGTGTGGATTCAGCAGTCTGCAAACACTTTCTCTGCAGAGTCCCAAAACAGGCGTTTTCAGCCCATTACCGGCATATGGAAGAAACAGCAGTAAGCACAGGGAAATATCTGCTTCTAAATCCAAAACGCAGCTATCTAACAGAACGGTTGTCAATGTGTGCACTCAACTTCCAGAGTTAAACCCGTGTGTGGATTCAGCAGTCTGCAAACACTTTCTCTGCAGAGTCCCAAAACAGGCGTTTTCAGCCCATTACCGGCATATGGAAGAAACAGCAGTAAGCACAGGGAAATATCTGCTTCTAAATCCAAAACGCAGCTATCTAACAGAACGGTTGTCAATGTGTGCACTCAACTTCCAGAGTTAAACCCGTGTGTGGATTCAGCAGTCTACAAACACTTTCTCTGCAGAGTCCCAAAACAGGCGTTTTCAGCCCATTACCGGCATATGGAAGAAACAGCAGTAAGCACAGGGAAATATCTGCTTCTAAATCCAAAACGCAGCTATCTAACAGAACGGTTGTCAATGTGTGCACTCAACTTCCAGAGTTAAACCCGTGTGTGGATTCAGCAGTCTGCAAACACTTTCTCTGCAGAGTCCCAAAACAGGCGTTTTCAGCCCATTACCGGCATATGGAAGAAACAGCAGTAAGCACAGGGAAATATCTGCTTCTAAATCCAAAACGCAGCTATCTAACAGAACGGTTGTCAATGTGTGCACTCAACTTCCAGAGTTAAACCCGTGTGTGGATTCAGCAGTCTGCAAACACTTTCTCTGCAGAGTCCCAAAAGAGGCGTTTTCAGCCCATTACCGGCATATGGAAGAAACAGCAGTAAGCACAGGGAAATATCTGCTTCTAAATCCAAAACGCAGCTATCTAACAGAACGGTTGTCAATGTGTGCACTCAACTTCCAGAGTTAAACCCGTGTGTGGATTCAGCAGTCTGCAAACACTTTCTGTGCAGAGTCCCAAAACAGGCGTTTTCAGCCCATTACCGGCATATGGAAGAAACAGCAGTAAGCACAGGGAAATATCTGCTTCTAAATCCAAAACGCAGCTATCTAACAGAACGGTTGTCAATGTGTGCACTCAACTTCCAGACTTAAACCCGTGTGTGGATTCAGCAGTCTGCAAACACTTTCTCTGCAGAGTCCCAAAACAGGCGTTTTCAGCCCATTACCGGCATATGGAAGAAACAGCAGTAAGCACAGGGAAATATCTGCTTCTAAATCCAAAACGCAGCTATCTAACAGAACGGTTGTCAATGTGTGCACTCAACTTCCAGAGTTAAACCCGTGTGTGGATTCAGCAGTCTGCAAACACTTTCTCTGCAGAGTCCCAAAACAGGCGTTTTCAGCCCATTACCGGCATATGGAAGAAACAGCAGTCAGCACAGGGAAATATCTGCTTCTAAATCCAAAACGCAGCTATCTAACAGAACGGTTGTCAATGTGTGCACTCAACTTCCAGACTTAAACCCGTGTGTGGATTCAGCAGTCTGCAAACACTTTCTCTGCAGAGTCCCAAAACAGGCGTTTTCAGCCCATTACCGGCATATGGAAGAAACAGCAGTAAGCACAGGGAAATATCTGCTTCTAAATCCAAAACGCAGCTATCTAACAGAACGGTTGTCAATGTGTGCACTCAACTTCCAGAGTTAAACCCGTGTGTGGATTCAGCAGTCTGCAAACACTTTCTCTGCAGAGTCCCAAAACAGGCGTTTTCAGCCCATTACCGGCATATGGAAGAAACAGCAGTCAGCACAGGGAAATATCTGCTTCTAAATCCAAAACGCAGCTATCTAACAGAACGGTTGTCAATGTGTGCACTCAACTTCCAGAGTTAAACCCGTGTGTGGATTCAGCAGTCTGCAAACACTTTCTCTGCAGAGTCCCAAAACAGGCGTTTTCAGCCCATTACCGGCATATGGAAGAAACAGCAGTAAGCACAGGGAAATATCTGCTTCTAAATCCAAAACGCAGCTATCTAACAGAACGGTTGTCAATGTGTGCACTCAACTTCCAGAGTTAAACCCGTGTGTGGATTCAGCAGTCTGCAAACACTTTCTCTGCAGAGTCCCAAAAGAGGCGTTTTCAGCCCATTACCGGCATATGGAAGAAACAGCAGTAAGCACAGGGAAATATCTGCTTCTAAATCCAAAACGCAGCTATCTAACAGAATGGTTGTCAATGTGTGCACTCAACTTCCAGAGTTAAACCCGTGTGTGGATTCAGCAGTCTGCAAACACTTTCTGTGCAGAGTCTCAAAACAGGCCTTTCCGGCCCAGTACCGGCATATATAAGAAAGAGCATTAAGACTGCGTCTAAAACTCAGAAGAAACGTTTCTTTCAAACTGCTCGGCCTTGTGTTCTTTGGCCTAAGGGAGTTGAATCTATGTTTAGATTCAGCGAGATAGAAACACGTTTATTCTAGGAGCTGTCTTTGGATATTCCAGATTGAATGGGAGTATATGCTGTAAAGAGAAATATCTGTTTCTAAAACCAAAATGGATCTATCTAGCAGAGTGGTTGTGAATGTGTGCCTTCGGCTTAAAGAGGTAAACTGCTCTTCTCATGCAGCACTTTAGAAACCCTTTCTATGCAAATTCTCATACCGACCTTTCCAGCAAAACACCAGCCTATAGGAAATAGCAGTAAGACTGCATCTTTAACATGGAGGAAACTGTTTTCAAACTGCTCTGCTGTGTGTTCATTCATATAAGAGACTTGAATATATGTTCAGATTCAGCTAGTTAGCAACACGTTTCTTCCAGGAGCTGTGTTTGCCTATTCCAGAGTATACTGGAGTATAAGATGTAAAGACAAATGTCTCGTTCCAAAAGAAAAACGGATTATCTAATGGAATGGTTGTCAATGTGTGCATTCAACTTACTGAGTTAAACTGCTGTTTGTATGCAGCAGTTTAGAAAACATTTCTGTGTAGATTCTCAAACAGACATTTCCAGCAAAATACCGGCCTATAAGAAATAGCAGTAAGACTGCGTCTAAAACTCAGAGGGAACGTTTCTTTCAAACTGCTCTGCAGTGTGTTCGTTCACCAAAGGTCGTTGAATCTATGTTTGGATTCAGCGAGTTTGAAACACGTTTATTCTAGGAGCTGCATTTCGATATTCCAGAGTGTATGGGAGTAAATGCTGTAAAGAGAAATATCTGTTTCTAAAACCAAAACGGAGCTATCTAACAGAATGGCTGTGAATGTGTGCATTCAACTTAAAGGGTTAATCTGCTCTTCTTAGGCAGCAGTTTAGAAACCCTTTATATGCAAATTCTAAAATCAACATTTGCAGCAAAACACCAGCCTAAAAGAAGTAGCAGTAAGACTGCATCTATAACATAGAAGAAACGTTTTCTTCAAAATGCTCTGCTCTGTGTTCATTCACCTAAGAGTCTTGAGTATATGTTCAGATTCAGCGAGTAAGAAACACGTTTCTTCCAGGAGCTGCATTTGCATATTCCAGAGTGTACTGGAGTATAAGGTTTAAAGTGAAATATCTGGTTCTAAAACAAACACGGAGCCATCTAACAGAATGGTTGTCACTGTGTGCATTCAGCTTATTGAGATAAACTGTTGTTTCTATGCAGCAGTTTAGAAAAGATTTTTGTGCAGATTCTAAAACAGACATTCCCAGCAAAATACCGGCCTCTAAGAAATAGCAATAAGACTGCGTCTAAAACTCAAATAAAACGTTTCTTTCAAACTGCTGTGCTGTGTGTTCGTTCACCTAAGGGAGTTGAATCTATGTTTAGATTCAGCGACTTAGAAACACGTCTATTCTGGGAGCTGCGTTTGGCTATTCCAGAATGAATGGGAGTATATGCTGTAACTAGAAACACAGGCTTCTAAAACCAAAACGGAGCTAGCTAACAGAATGATTGTGAATGAGGGCATTCAACTTAACGAATTAAACTGCTCCACTTAAGCAGCAGTTTACAAACCATTTATATGGAAATTCTAAAACCAACATTTCCAGGAAAACACCAGCCTAAAAGCAATAGCAGTAACAGTGCATCTATAACATGGAAGAAATGTTTTTCTCAAACTCCTCTGCTGTGTGTTCATTCACCTAAGAGACTTCAATATATGCACAGATTCAGCGAGTTACAAACACGTTTCTTCCAGGAGCTGCGTATGCATATATCAGAGTGTACTGGGGTACAAGATGTAAAGAGAAATATCTGATTATACTTAGAAACCCGTTTCTTTTAGGAGCTGCGTTTGGATATTCCAGAGTGAATGAGAGTATATGCTGTAAAGAGAAATAACTGCTTCTAAAACCAAAAGGCAGCTATCCAACTGAATGGTTGTCAATGTGTGCACTCAACGTCCAGAGTTAAACCCGTGTGTGGATTCAGCAGTCTGCAAACACTTTCTCTGCAGAGTCCCAAAAGAGGCGTTTTCAGCCCATTACCGGCATATGGAAGAAACAGCAGTAAGCACAGGGAAATATCTGCTTCTAAATCCAAAACGCAGCTATCTAACAGAACGGTTGTCAATGTGTGCACTCAACTTCCAGAGTTAAACCCGTGTGTGGATTCAGCAGTCTGCAAACACTTTCTCTGCAGAGTCCCAAAACAGGCGTTTTCAGCCCATTACCGGCATATGGAAGAAACAGCAGTAAGCACAGGGAAATATCTGCTTCTAAATCCAAAACGCAGCTATCTAACAGAACGGCTGTCAATGTGTGCACTCAACTTCCAGAGTTAAACCCGTGTGTGGATTCAGCAGTCTGCAAACACTTTCTCTGCAGAGTCCCAAAACAGGCGTTTTCAGCCCTTTACCGGCATATGGAAGAAACAGCAGTAAGCACAGGGAAATATCTGCTTCTAAATCCAAAACGCAGCTATCTAACAGAACGGTTGTCAATGTGTGCACTCAACTTCCAGAGTTAAACCCGTGTGTGGATTCAGCAGTCTGCAAACACTTTCTCTGCAGAGTCCCAAAACAGGCGTTTTCAGCCCATTACCGGCATATGGAAGAAACAGCAGTAAGCACAGGGAAATATCTGCTTCTAAATCCAAAACGCAGCTATCTAACAGAACGGTTGTCAATGTGTGCACTCAACTTCCAGAGTTAAACCCGTGTGTGGATTCAGCAGTCTGCAAACACTTTCTGTGCAGAGTCTCAAAACAGGCCTTTCCGGCCCAGTACCGGCATATATAAGAAAGAGCATTAAGACTGCGTCTAAAACTCAGAAGAAACGTTTCTTTCAAACTGCTCGGCCTTGTGTTCTTTGGCCTAAGGGAGTTGAATCTATGTTTAGATTCAGCGAGATAGAAACACGTTTATTCTAGGAGCTGTCTTTGGATATTCCAGATTGAATGGGAGTATATGCTGTAAAGAGAAATATCTGTTTCTAAAACCAAAATGGATCTATCTAGCAGAGTGGTTGTGAATGTGTGCCTTCGGCTTAAAGAGGTAAACTGCTCTTCTCATGCAGCACTTTAGAAACCCTTTCTATGCAAATTCTCATACCGACCTTTCCAGCAAAACACCAGCCTATAGGAAATAGCAGTAAGACTGCATCTTTAACATGGAGGAAACTGTTTTCAAACTGCTCTGCTGTGTGTTCATTCATATAAGAGACTTGAATATATGTTCAGATTCAGCTAGTTAGCAACACGTTTCTTCCAGGAGCTGTGTTTGCCTATTCCAGAGTATACTGGAGTATAAGATGTAAAGACAAATGTCTCGTTCCAAAAGAAAAACGGATGATCTAATGGAATGGTTGTCAATGTGTGCATTCAACTTACTGAGCTAAACTGCTGTTTGTATGCAGCAGTTTAGAAAACATTTCTGTGTAGATTCTCAAACAGACATTTCCAGCAAAATACCGGCCTATAAGAAATAGCAGTAAGACTGCGTCTAAAACTCAGAGGGAACGTTTCTTTCAAACTGCTCTGCAGTGTGTTCGTTCACCAAAGGTCGTTGAATCTATGTTTGGATTCAGCGAGTTTGAAACACGTTTATTCTAGGAGCTGCATTTCGATATTCCAGAGTGTATGGGAGTAAATGCTGTAAAGAGAAATATCTGTTTCTAAAACCAAAACGGAGCTATCTAACAGAATGGCTGTGAATGTGTGCATTCAACTTAAAGGGTTAATCTGCTCTTCTTAGGCAGCAGTTTAGAAACCCTTTATATGCAAATTCTAAAATCAACATTTGCAGCAAAACACCAGCCTAAAAGAAGTAGCAGTAAGACTGCATCTATAACATAGAAGAAACGTTTTCTTCAAAATGCTCTGCTCTGTGTTCATTCACCTAAGAGTCTTGAGTATATGTTCAGATTCAGCGAGTAAGAAACACGTTTCTTCCAGGAGCTGCATTTGCATATTCCAGAGTGTACTGGAGTATAAGGTTTAAAGTGAAATATCTGGTTCTAAAACAAACACGGAGCCATCTAACAGAATGGTTGTCACTGTGTGCATTCAGCTTATTGAGATAAACTGTTGTTTCTATGCAGCAGTTTAGAAAAGATTTTTGTGCAGATTCTAAAACAGACATTCCCAGCAAAATACCGGCCTCTAAGAAATAGCAATAAGACTGCGTCTAAAACTCAAATAAAACGTTTCTTTCAAACTGCTGTGCTGTGTGTTCGTTCACCTAAGGGAGTTGAATCTATGTTTAGATTCAGCGACTTAGAAACACGTCTATTCTGGGAGCTGCGTTTGGCTATTCCAGAATGAATGGGAGTATATGCTGTAACTAGAAACACAGGCTTCTAAAACCAAAACGGAGCTAGCTAACAGAATGATTGTGAATGAGGGCATTCAACTTAACGAATTAAACTGCTCCACTTAAGCAGCAGTTTACAAACCATTTATATGGAAATTCTAAAACCAACATTTCCAGGAAAACACCAGCCTAAAAGCAACAGCAGTAACAGTGCATCTATAACATGGAAGAAATGTTTTTTTCAAACTCCTCTGCTGTGTGTTCATTCACCTAAGAGACTTCAATATATGCACAGATTCAGCGAGTTACAAACACGTTTCTTCCAGGAGCTGCGTATGCATATATCAGAGTGTACTGGGGTACAAGATGTAAAGAGAAATATCTGATTATACTTAGAAACCCATTTCTTTTAGGAGCTGCGTTTGGATATTCCAGAGTGAATGAGAGTATATGCTGTAAAGAGAAAAAACTGCTTCTAAAACCAAAAGGCAGCTATCCAACTGAATGGTTGTCAATGTGTGCACTCAACGTCCAGAGTTAAACCCGTGTGTGGATTCAGCAGTCTGCAAACACTTTCTCTGCAGAGTCCCAAAAGAGGCGTTTTCAGCCCATTACCGGCATATGGAAGAAACAGCAGTAAGCACAGGGAAATATCTGCTTCTAAATCCAAAACGCAGCTATCTAACAGAACGGTTGTCAATGTGTGCACTCAACTTCCAGAGTTAAACCCGTGTGTGGATTCAGCAGTCTGCAAACACTTTCTCTGCAGAGTCCCAAAACAGGCGTTTTCAGCCCATTACCGGCATATGGAAGAAACAGCAGTAAGCACAGGGAAATATCTGCTTCTAAATCCAAAACGCAGCTATCTAACAGAACGGTTGTCAATGTGTGCACTCAACTTCCAGAGTTAAACCCGTGTGTGGATTCAGCAGTCTGCAAACACTTTCTCTGCAGAGTCCCAAAACAGGCGTTTTCAGCCCATTACCGGCATATGGAAGAAACAGCAGTAAGCACAGGGAAATATCTGCTTCTAAATCCAAATCGCTGCTATCTAACAGAACGGTTGTCAATGTGTGCACTCAACTTCCAGAGTTAAACCCGTGTGTGGATTCAGCAGTCTGCAAACACTTTCTCTGCAGAGTCCCAAAACAGGCGTTTTCAGCCCATTACCGGCATATGGAAGAAACAGCAGTAAGCACAGGGAAATATCTGCTTCTAAATCCAAAACGCAGCTCTCTAACAGAACGGTTGTCAATGTGTGCACTCAACTTCCAGACTTAAACCCGTGTGTGGATTCAGCAGTCTGCAAACACTTTCTCTGCAGAGTCCCAAAATAGGCGTTTTCAGCCCATTACCGGCATATGGAAGAAACAGCAGTAAGCACAGGGAAATATCTGCTTCTAAATCCAAAACGCAGGTATCTAACAGAACGGTTGTCAATGTGTGCACTCAACTTCCAGAGTTAAACCCGTGTGTGGATTCAGCAGTCTGCAAACACTTTCTCTGCAGAGTCCCAAAACAGGCGTTTTCAGCCCATTACCGGCATATGGAAGAAACAGCAGTAAGCACAGGGAAATATCTGCTTCTAAATCCAAAACGCAGCTCTCTAACAGAACGGTTGTCAATGTGTGCACTCAACTTCCAGAGTTAAACCCGTGTGTGGATTCAGCAGTCTGCAAACACTTTCTCTGCAGAGTCCCAAAACAGGCGTTTTCAGCCCATTACCGGCATATGGAAGAAACAGCAGTAAGCACAGGGAAATATCTGCTTCTAAATCCAAAACGCAGCTATCTAACAGAACGGTTGTCAATGTGTGCACTCAACTTCCAGAGTTAAACCCGTGTGTGGATTCAGCAGTCTGCAAACACTTTCTCTGCAGAGTCCCAAAACAGGCGTTTTCAGCCCATTACCGGCATATGGAAGAAACAGCAGTAAGCACAGGGAAATATCTGCTTCTAAATCCAAAACGCAGCTATCTAACAGAACGGTTGTCAATGTGTGCACTCAACTTCCAGAGTTAAACCCGTGTGTGGATTCAGCAGTCTGCAAACACTTTCTGTGCATAGTCTCAAAACAGGCCTTTCCGGCCCAGTACTGGCATATATAAGAAAGAGCATTAAGACTGCGTCTAAAACTCAGAAGAAACGTTTCTTTCAAACTGCTCGACCTTGTGTTCTTTGGCCTAAGGGAATTGAATCTATGTTTAGATTCAGCGAGATAGAAACACGTTTATTCTAGGAGCTGTCTTTGGATATTCCAGATTGAATGGGAGTATATGCTGTAAAGAGAAATATCTGTTTCTAAAACCAAAATGGATCTATCTAGCAGAGTGGTTGTGAATGTGTGCCTTCGGCTTAAAGAGGTAAACTGCTCTTCTCATGCAGCACTTTAGAAACCCTTTCTATGCAAATTCTCATACCGACCTTTCCAGCAAAACACCAGCCTATAGGAAATAGCAGTAAGACTGCATCTTTAACATGGAGGAAACTGTTTTCAAACTGCTCTGCTGTGTGTTCATTCATATAAGAGACTTGAATATATGTTCAGATTCAGCTAGTTAGCAACACGTTTCTTCCAGGAGCTGTGTTTGCCTATTCCAGAGTATACTGGAGTATAAGATGTAAAGACAAATGTCTCGTTCCAAAAGAAAAACGGATGATCTAATGGAATGGTTGTCAATGTGTGCATTCAACTTACTGAGCTAAACTGCTGTTTGTATGCAGCAGTTTAGAAAACATTTCTGTGTAGATTCTCAAACAGACATTTCCAGCAAAATACCGGCCTATAAGAAATAGCAGTAAGACTGCGTCTAAAACTCAGAGGGAACGTTTCTTTCAAACTGCTCTGCAGTGTGTTCGTTCACCAAAGGTCGTTGAATCTATGTTTGGATTCAGCGAGTTTGAAACACGTTTATTCTAGGAGCTGCATTTCGATATTCCAGAGTGTATGGGAGTAAATGCTGTAAAGAGAAATATCTGTTTCTAAAACCAAAACGGAGCTATCTAACAGAATGGTTGTGAATGTGTGCATTCAACTAAAAGGGTTAATCTGCTCTTCTTAGGCAGCAGTTTAGAAACCCTTTATATGCAAATTCTAAAATCAACATTTGCAGCAAAACACCAGCCTAAAAGAAGTAGCAGTAAGACTGCATCTATAACATAGAAGAAACGTTTTCTTCAAAATGCTCTGCTCTGTGTTCATTCACCTAAGAGTCTTGAGTATATGTTCAGATTCAGCGAGTAAGAAACACGTTTCTTCCAGGAGCTGCATTTGCATATTCCAGAGTGTACTGGAGTATAAGGTTTAAAGTGAAATATCTGGTTCTAAAACAAACACGGAGCCATCTAACAGAATGGTTGTCACTGTGTGCATTCAGCTTATTGAGATAAACTGTTGTTTCTATGCAGCAGTTTAGAAAAGATTTTTGTGCAGATTCTAAAACAGACATTCCCAGCAAAATACCGGCCTCTAAGAAATAGCAATAAGACTGCGTCTAAAACTCAAATAAAACGTTTCTTTCAAACTGCTGTGCTGTGTGTTCGTTCACCTAAGGGAGTTGAATCTATGTTTAGATTCAGCGACTTAGAAACACGTCTATTCTGGGAGCTGCGTTTGGCTATTCCAGAATGAATGGGAGTATATGCTGTAACTAGAAACACAGGCTTCTAAAACCAAAACGGAGCTAGCTAACAGAATGATTGTGAATGAGGGCATTCAACTTAACGAATTAAACTGCTCCACTTAAGCAGCAGTTTACAAACCATTTATATGGAAATTCTAAAACCAACATTTCCAGGAAAACACCAGCCTAAAAGCAATAGCAGTAACAGTGCATCTATAACATGGAAGAAATTTTTTTCTCAAACTCCTCTGCTGTGTGTTCATTCACCTAAGAGACTTCAATATATGCACAGATTCAGCGAGTTACAAACACGTTTCTTCCAGGAGCTGCGTATGCATATATCAGAGTGTACTGGGGTACAAGATGTAAAGAGAAATATCTGATTATACTTAGAAACCCGTTTCTTTTAGGAGCTGCGTTTGGATATTCCAGAGTGAATGAGAGTATATGCTGTAAAGAGAAATAACTGCTTCTAAAACCAAAAGGCAGCTATCCAACTGAATGGTTGTCAATGTGTGCACTCAACGTCCAGAGTTAAACCCGTGTGTGGATTCAGCAGTCTGCAAACACTTTCTCTGCAGAGTCCCAAAAGAGGCGTTTTCAGCCCATTACCGGCATATGGAAGAAACAGCAGTAAGCACAGGGAAATATCTGCTTCTAAATCCAAAACGCAGCTATCTAACAGAACGGTTGTCAATGTGTGCACTCAACTTCCAGAGTTAAACCGGTGTGTGGATTCAGCAGTCTGCAAACACTTTCTCTGCAGAGTCCCAAAGCAGGCGTTTTCAGCCCATTACCGGCATATGGAAGAAACAGCAGTAAGCACAGGGAAATATCTGCTTCTAAATCCAAAACGCAGCTATCTAACAGAACGGTTGTCAATGTGTGCACTCAACTTCCAGAGTTAAACCGGTGTGTGGATTCAGCAGTCTGCAAACACTTTCTCTGCAGAGTCCCAAAGCAGGCGTTTTCAGCCCATTACCGGCATATGGAAGAAACAGCAGTAAGCACAGGGAAATATCTGCTTCTAAATCCAAAACGCAGCTATCTAACAGAACGGTTGTCAATGTGTGCACTCAACTTCCAGAGTTAAACCCGTGTGTGGATTCAGCAGTCTGCAAACACTTTCTCTGCAGAGTCCCAAAGCAGGCGTTTTCAGCCCATTACCGGCATATGGAAGAAACAGCAGTAAGCACAAGGAAATATCTGCTTCTAAATCCAAAACGCAGCTATCTAACAGAACGGTTGTCAATGTGTGCACTCAACTTCCAGAGTTAAACCCGTGTGTGGATTCAGCAGTCTGCAAACACTTTCTCTGCAGAGTCCCAAAACAGGCGTTTTCAGCCCATTACCGGCATATGGAAGAAACAGCAGTAAGCACAGGGAAATATCTGCTTCTAAATCCAAAACGCAGCTCTCTAACAGAACGGTTGTCAATGTGTGCACTCAACTTCCAGAGTTAAACCCGTGTGTGGATTCAGCAGTCTGCAAACACTTTCTCTGCAGAGTCCCAAAACAGGCGTTTTCAGCCCATTACCGGCATATGGAAGAAACAGCAGTAAGCACAGGGAAATATCTGCTTCTAAATCCAAAACGCAGCTATCTAACAGAACGGTTGTCAATGTGTGCACTCAACTTCCAGAGTTAAACCCGTGTGTGGATTCAGCAGTCTGCAAACACTTTCTCTGCAGAGTCCCAAAACAGGCGTTTTCAGCCCATTACCGGCATATGGAAGAAACAGCAGTAAGCACAGGGAAATATCTGCTTCTAAATCCAAAACGCAGCTATCTAACAGAACGGTTGTCAATGTGTGCACTCAACTTCCAGAGTTAAACCCGTGTGTGGATTCAGCAGTCTGCAAACACTTTCTCTGCAGAGTCCCAAAACAGGCGTTTTCAGCCCATTACCGGCATATGGAAGAAACAGCAGTAAGCACAGGGAAATATCTGCTTCTAAATCCAAAACGCAGCTATCTAACAGAACGGTTGTCAATGTGTGCACTCAACTTCCAGAGTTAAACCCGTGTGTGGATTCAGCAGTCTGCAAACACTTTCTCTGCAGAGTCCCAAAACAGGCGTTTTCAGCCCATTACCGGCATATGGAAGAAACAGCAGTAAGCACAGGGAAATATCTGCTTCTAAATCCAAAACGCAGCTATCTAACAGAACGGTTGTCAATGTGTGCACTCAACTTCCAGAGTTAAACCCGTGTGTGGATTCAGCAGTCTGCAAACACTTTCTGTGCAGAGTCTCAAAACAGGCCTTTCCGGCCCAGTACCGGCCTATATAAGAAAGAGCATTAAGACTGCGTCTAAAACTCAGAAGAAACGTTTCTTTCAAACTGCTCGGCCTTGTGTTCTTTGGCCTAAGGGAGTTGAATCTATGTTTAGATTCAGCGAGATAGAAACACGTTTATTCTAGGAGCTGTCTTTGGATATTCCAGATTGAATGGGAGTATATGCTGTAAAGAGAAATATCTGTTTCTAAAACCAAAATGGATCTATCTAGCAGAGTGGTTGTGAATGTGTGCCTTCGGCTTAAAGAGGTAAACTGCTCTTCTCATGCAGCACTTTAGAAACCCTTTCTATGCAAATTCTCATACCGACCTTTCCAGCAAAACACCAGCCTATAGGAAATAGCAGTAAGACTGCATCTTTAACATGGAGGAAACTGTTTTCAAACTGCTCTGCTGTGTGTTCATTCATATAAGAGACTTGAATATATGTTCAGATTCAGCTAGTTAGCAACACGTTTCTTCCAGGAGCTGTGTTTGCCTATTCCAGAGTATACTGGAGTATAAGATGTAAAGACAAATGTCTCGTTCCAAAAGAAAAACGGATGATCTAATGGAATGGTTGTCAATGTGTGCATTCAACTTACTGAGCTAAACTGCTGTTTGTATGCAGCAGTTTAGAAAACATTTCTGTGTAGATTCTCAAACAGACATTTCCAGCAAAATACCGGCCTATAAGAAATAGCAGTAAGACTGCGTCTAAAACTCAGAGGGAACGTTTCTTTCAAACTGCTCTGCAGTGTGTTCGTTCACCAAAGGTCGTTGAATCTATGTTTGGATTCAGCGAGTTTGAAACACGTTTATTCTAGGAGCTGCATTTCGATATTCCAGAGTGTATGGGAGTAAATGCTGTAAAGAGAAATATCTGTTTCTAAAACCAAAACGGAGCTATCTAACAGAATGGCTGTGAATGTGTGCATTCAACTTAAAGGGTTAATCTGCTCTTCTTAGGCAGCAGTTTAGAAACCCTTTATATGCAAATTCTAAAATCAACATTTGCAGCAAAACACCAGCCTAAAAGAAGTAGCAGTAAGACTGCATCTATAACATAGAAGAAACGTTTTCTTCAAAATGCTCTGCTCTGTGTTCATTCACCTAAGAGTCTTGAGTATATGTTCAGATTCAGCGAGTAAGAAACACGTTTCTTCCAGGAGCTGCATTTGCATATTCCAGAGTGTACTGGAGTATAAGGTTTAAAGTGAAATATCTGGTTCTAAAACAAACACGGAGCCATCTAACAGAATGGTTGTCACTGTGTGCATTCAGCTTATTGAGATAAACTGTTGTTTCTATGCAGCAGTTTAGAAAAGATTTTTGTGCAGATTCTAAAACAGACATTCCCAGCAAAATACCGGCCTCTAAGAAATAGCAATAAGACTGCGTCTAAAACTCAAATAAAACGTTTCTTTCAAACTGCTGTGCTGTGTGTTCGTTCACCTAAGGGAGTTGAATCTATGTTTAGATTCAGCGACTTAGAAACACGTCTATTCTGGGAGCTGCGTTTGGCTATTCCAGAATGAATGGGAGTATATGCTGTAACTAGAAACACAGGCTTCTAAAACCAAAACGGAGCTAGCTAACAGAATGATTGTGAATGAGGGCATTCAACTTAACGAATTAAACTGCTCCACTTAAGCAGCAGTTTACAAACCATTTATATGGAAATTCTAAAACCAACATTTCCAGGAAAACACCAGCCTAAAAGCAATAGCAGTAACAGTGCATCTATAACATGGAAGAAATGTTTTTCTCAAACTCCTCTGCTGTGTGTTCATTCACCTAAGAGACTTCAATATATGCACAGATTCAGCGAGTTACAAACACGTTTCTTCCAGGAGCTGCGTATGCATATATCAGAGTGTACTGGGGTACAAGATGTAAAGAGAAATATCTGATTATACTTAGAAACCCGTTTCTTTTAGGAGCTGCGTTTGGATATTCCAGAGTGAATGAGAGTATATGCTGTAAAGAGAAATAACTGCTTCTAAAACCAAAAGGCAGCTATCCAACTGAATGGTTGTCAATGTGTGCACTCAACGTCCAGAGTTAAACCCGTGTGTGGATTCAGCAGTCTGCAAACACTTTCTCTGCAGAGTCCCAAAAGAGGCGTTTTCAGCCCATTACCGGCATATGGAAGAAACAGCAGTAAGCACAGGGAAATATCTGCTTCTAAATCCAAAACGCAGCTATCTAACAGAACGGTTGTCAATGTGTGCACTCAACTTCCAGAGTTAAACCCGTGTGTGGATTCAGCAGTCTGCAAACACTTTCTCTGCAGAGTCCCAAAACAGGCGTTTTCAGCCCATTACCGGCATATGGAAGAAACAGCAGTAAGCACAGGGAAATATCTGCTTCTAAATCCAAAACGCAGCTATCTAACAGAACGGTTGTCAATGTGTGCACTCAACTTCCAGAGTTAAACCCGTGTGTGGATTCAGCAGTCTGCAAACACTTTCTCTGCAGAGTCCCAAAACAGGCGTTTTCAGCCCATTACCGGCATATGGAAGAAACAGCAGTAAGCACAGGGAAATATCTGCTTCTAAATCCAAATCGCTGCTATCTAACAGAACGGTTGTCAATGTGTGCACTCAACTTCCAGAGTTAAACCCGTGTGTGGATTCAGCAGTCTGCAAACACTTTCTCTGCAGAGTCCCAAAACAGGCGTTTTCAGCCCATTACCGGCATATGGAAGAAACAGCAGTAAGCACAGGGAAATATCTGCTTCTAAATCCAAAACGCAGCTATCTAACAGAACGGTTGTCAATGTGTGCACTCAACTTCCAGACTTAAACCCGTGTGTGGATTCAGCAGTCTGCAAACACTTTCTCTGCAGAGTCCCAAAACAGGCGTTTTCAGCCCATTACCGGCATATGGAAGAAACAGCAGTAAGCACAGGGAAATATCTGCTTCTAAATCCAAAACGCAGCTATCTAACAGAACGGTTGTCAATGTGTGCACTCAACTTCCAGAGTTAAACCCGTGTGTGGATTCAGCAGTCTGCAAACACTTTCTCTGCAGAGTCCCAAAACAGGCGTTTTCAGCCCATTACCGGCATATGGAAGAAACAGCAGTAAGCACAGGGAAATATCTGCTTCTAAATCCAAAACGCAGCTCTCTAACAGAACGGTTGTCAATGTGTGCACTCAACTTCCAGAGTTAAACCCGTGTGTGGATTCAGCAGTCTGCAAACACTTTCTCTGCAGAGTCCCAAAACAGGCGTTTTCAGCCCATTACCGGCATATGGAAGAAACAGCAGTAAGCACAGGGAAATATCTGCTTCTAAATCCAAAACGCAGCTATCTAACAGAACGGCTGTCAATGTGTGCACTCAACTTCCAGAGTTAAACCCGTGTGTGGATTCAGCAGTCTGCAAACACTTTCTCTGCAGAGTCCCAAAACAGGCGTTTTCAGCCCATTACCGGCATATGGAAGAAACAGCAGTAAGCACAGGGAAATATCTGCTTCTAAATCCAAAACGCAGCTATCTAACAGAACGGTTGTCAATGTGTGCACTCAACTTCCAGAGTTAAACCCGTGTGTGGATTCAGCAGTCTGCAAACACTTTCTCTGCAGAGTCCCAAAACAGGCGTTTTCAGCCCATTACCGGCATATGGAAGAAACAGCAGTAAGCACAGGGAAATATCTGCTTCTAAATCCAAAACGCAGCTATCTAACAGAACGGTTGTCAATGTGTGCACTCAACTTCCAGAGTTAAACCCGTGTGTGGATTCAGCAGTCTGCAAACACTTTCTCTGCAGAGTCCCAAAACAGGCGTTTTCAGCCCATTACCGGCATATGGAAGAAACAGCAGTAAGCACAGGGAAATATCTGCTTCTAAATCCAAAACGCAGCTATCTAACAGAACGGTTGTCAATGTGTGCACTCAACTTCCAGAGTTAAACCCGTGTGTGGATTCAGCAGTCTGCAAACACTTTCTCTGCAGAGTCCCAAAACAGGCGTTTTCAGCCCATTACCGGCATATGGAAGAAACAGCAGTAAGCACAGGGAAATATCTGCTTCTAAATCCAAAACGCAGCTATCTAACAGAACGGTTGTCAATGTGTGCACTCAACTTCCAGAGTTAAACCCGTGTGTGGATTCAGCAGTCTGCAAACACTTTCTGTGCAGAGTCTCAAAACAGGCCTTTCCGGCCCAGTACCGGCCTATATAAGAAAGAGCATTAAGACTGCGTCTAAAACTCAGAAGAAACGTTTCTTTCAAACTGCTCGGCCTTGTGTTCTTTGGCCTAAGGGAGTTGAATCTATGTTTAGATTCAGCGAGATAGAAACACGTTTATTCTAGGAGCTGTCTTTGGATATTCCAGATTGAATGGGAATATATGCTGTAAAGAGAAATATCTGTTTCTAAAACCAAAATGGATCTATCTAGCAGAGTGGTTGTGAATGTGTGCCTTCGGCTTAAAGAGGTAAACTGCTCTTCTCATGCAGCACTTTAGAAACCCTTTCTATGCAAATTCTCATACCGACCTTTCCAGCAAAACACCAGCCTATAGGAAATAGCAGTAAGACTGCATCTTTAACATGGAGGAAACTGTTTTCAAACTGCTCTGCTGTGTGTTCATTCATATAAGAGACTTGAATATATGTTCAGATTCAGCTAGTTAGCAACACGTTTCTTCCAGGAGCTGTGTTTGCCTATTCCAGAGTATACTGGAGTATAAGATGTAAAGACAAATGTCTCGTTCCAAAAGAAAAACGGATGATCTAATGGAATGGTTGTCAATGTGTGCATTCAACTTACTGAGCTAAACTGCTGTTTGTATGCAGCAGTTTAGAAAACATTTCTGTGTAGATTCTCAAACAGACATTTCCAGCAAAATACCGGCCTATAAGAAATAGCAGTAAGACTGCGTCTAAAACTCAGAGGGAACGTTTCTTTCAAACTGCTCTGCAGTGTGTTCGTTCACCAAAGGTCGTTGAATCTATGTTTGGATTCAGCGAGTTTGAAACACGTTTATTCTAGGAGCTGCATTTCGATATTCCAGAGTGTATGGGAGTAAATGCTGTAAAGAGAAATATCTGTTTCTAAAACCAAAACGGAGCTATCTAACAGAATGGCTGTGAATGTGTGCATTCAACTTAAAGGGTTAATCTGCTCTTCTTAGGCAGCAGTTTAGAAACCCTTTATATGCAAATTCTAAAATCAACATTTGCAGCAAAACACCAGCCTAAAAGAAGTAGCAGTAAGACTGCATCTATAACATAGAAGAAACGTTTTCTTCAAAATGCTCTGCTCTGTGTTCATTCACCTAAGAGTCTTGAGTATATGTTCAGATTCAGCGAGTAAGAAACACGTTTCTTCCAGGAGCTGCATTTGCATATTCCAGAGTGTACTGGAGTATAAGGTTTAAAGTGAAATATCTGGTTCTAAAACAAACACGGAGCCATCTAACAGAATGGTTGTCACTGTGTGCATTCAGCTTATTGAGATAAACTGTTGTTTCTATGCAGCAGTTTAGAAAAGATTTTTGTGCAGATTCTAAAACAGACATTCCCAGCAAAATACCGGCCTCTAAGAAATAGCAATAAGACTGCGTCTAAAACTCAAATAAAACGTTTCTTTCAAACTGCTGTGCTGTGTGTTCGTTCACCTAAGGGAGTTGAATCTATGTTTAGATTCAGCGACTTAGAAACACGTCTATTCTGGGAGCTGCGTTTGGCTATTCCAGAATGAATGGGAGTATATGCTGTAACTAGAAACACAGGCTTCTAAAACCAAAACGGAGCTAGCTAACAGAATGATTGTGAATGAGGGCATTCAACTTAACGAATTAAACTGCTCCACTTAAGCAGCAGTTTACAAACCATTTATATGGAAATTCTAAAACCAACATTTCCAGGAAAACACCAGCCTAAAAGCAATAGCAGTAACAGTGCATCTATAACATGGAAGAAATGTTTTTCTCAAACTCCTCTGCTGTGTGTTCATTCACCTAAGAGACTTCAATATATGCACAGATTCAGCGAGTTACAAACACGTTTCTTCCAGGAGCTGCGTATGCATATATCAGAGTGTACTGGGGTACAAGATGTAAAGAGAAATATCTGATTATACTTAGAAACCCGTTTCTTTTAGGAGCTGCGTTTGGATATTCCAGAGTGAATGAGAGTATATGCTGTAAAGAGAAATAACTGCTTCTAAAACCAAAAGGCAGCTATCCAACTGAATGGTTGTCAATGTGTGCACTCAACGTCCAGAGTTAAACCCGTGTGTGGATTCAGCAGTCTGCAAACACTTTCTCTGCAGAGTCCCAAAAGAGGCGTTTTCAGCCCATTACCGGCATATGGAAGAAACAGCAGTAAGCACAGGGAAATATCTGCTTCTAAATCCAAAACGCAGCTATCTAACAGAACGGTTGTCAATGTGTGCACTCAACTTCCAGAGTTAAACCCGTGTGTGGATTCAGCAGTCTGCAAACACTTTCTCTGCAGAGTCCCAAAACAGGCGTTTTCAGCCCATTACCGGCATATGGAAGAAACAGCAGTAAGCACAGGGAAATATCTGCTTCTAAATCCAAAACGCAGCTATCTAACAGAACGGTTGTCAATGTGTGCACTCAACTTCCAGAGTTAAACCCGTGTGTGGATTCAGCAGTCTGCAAACACTTTCTCTGCAGAGTCCCAAAACAGGCGTTTTCAGCCCATTACCGGCATATGGAAGAAACAGCAGTAAGCACAGGGAAATATCTGCTTCTAAATCCAAATCGCTGCTATCTAACAGAACGGTTGTCAATGTGTGCACTCAACTTCCAGAGTTAAACCCGTGTGTGGATTCAGCAGTCTGCAAACACTTTCTCTGCAGAGTCCCAAAACAGGCGTTTTCAGCCCATTACCGGCATATGGAAGAAACAGCAGTAAGCACAGGGAAATATCTGCTTCTAAATCCAAAACGCAGCTATCTAACAGAACGGTTGTCAATGTGTGCACTCAACTTCCAGAGTTAAACCCGTGTGTGGATTCAGCAGTCTGCAAACACTTTCTCTGCAGAGTCCCAAAACAGGCGTTTTCAGCCCATTACCGGCATATGGAAGAAACAGCAGTAAGCACAGGGAAATATCTGCTTCTAAATCCAAAACGCAGCTCTCTAACAGAACGGTTGTCAATGTGTGCACTCAACTTCCAGAGTTAAACCCGTGTGTGGATTCAGCAGTCTGCAAACACTTTCTCTGCAGAGTCCCAAAACAGGCGTTTTCAGCCCATTACCGGCATATGGAAGAAACAGCAGTAAGCACAGGGAAATATCTGCTTCTAAATCCAAAACGCAGCTATCTAACAGAACGGTTGTCAATGTGTGCACTCAACTTCCAGACTTAAACCCGTGTGTGGATTCAGCAGTCTGCAAACACTTTCTCTGCAGAGTCCCAAAACAGGCGTTTTCAGCCCATTACCGGCATATGGAAGAAACAGCAGTAAGCACAGGGAAATATCTGCTTCTAAATCCAAAACGCAGCTATCTAACAGAACGGTTGTCAATGTGTGCACTCAACTTCCAGAGTTAAACCCGTGTGTGGATTCAGCAGTCTGCAAACACTTTCTGTGCAGAGTCTCAAAACAGGCCTTTCCGGCCCAGTACCGGCCTATATAAGAAAGAGCATTAAGACTGCGTCTAAAACTCAGAAGAAACGTTTCTTTCAAACTGCTCGGCCTTGTGTTCTTTGGCCTAAGGGAGTTGAATCTATGTTTAGATTCAGCGAGATAGAAACACGTTTATTCTAGGAGCTGTCTTTGGATATTCCAGATTGAATGGGAGTATATGCTGTAAAGAGAAATATCTGTTTCTAAAACCAAAATGGATCTATCTAGCAGAGTGGTTGTGAATGTGTGCCTTCGGCTTAAAGAGGTAAACTGCTCTTCTCATGCAGCACTTTAGAAACCCTTTCTATGCAAATTCTCATACCGACCTTTCCAGCAAAACACCAGCCTATAGGAAATAGCAGTAAGACTGCATCTTTAACATGGAGGAAACTGTTTTCAAACTGCTCTGCTGTGTGTTCATTCATATAAGAGACTTGAATATATGTTCAGATTCAGCTAGTTAGCAACACGTTTCTTCCAGGAGCTGTGTTTGCCTATTCCAGAGTATACTGGAGTATAAGATGTAAAGACAAATGTCTCGTTCCAAAAGAAAAACGGATGATCTAATGGAATGGTTGTCAATGTGTGCATTCAACTTACTGAGCTAAACTGCTGTTTGTATGCAGCAGTTTAGAAAACATTTCTGTGTAGATTCTCAAACAGACATTTCCAGCAAAATACCGGCCTATAAGAAATAGCAGTAAGACTGCGTCTAAAACTCAGAGGGAACGTTTCTTTCAAACTGCTCTGCAGTGTGTTCGTTCACCAAAGGTCGTTGAATCTATGTTTGGATTCAGCGAGTTTGAAACACGTTTATTCTAGGAGCTGCATTTCGATATTCCAGAGTGTATGGGAGTAAATGCTGTAAAGAGAAATATCTGTTTCTAAAACCAAAACGGAGCTATCTAACAGAATGGCTGTGAATGTGTGCATTCAACTTAAAGGGTTAATCTGCTCTTCTTAGGCAGCAGTTTAGAAACCCTTTATATGCAAATTCTAAAATCAACATTTGCAGCAAAACACCAGCCTAAAAGAAGTAGCAGTAAGACTGCATCTATAACATAGAAGAAACGTTTTCTTCAAAATGCTCTGCTCTGTGTTCATTCACCTAAGAGTCTTGAGTATATGTTCAGATTCAGCGAGTAAGAAACACGTTTCTTCCAGGAGCTGCATTTGCATATTCCAGAGTGTACTGGAGTATAAGGTTTAAAGTGAAATATCTGGTTCTAAAACAAACACGGAGCCATCTAACAGAATGGTTGTCACTGTGTGCATTCAGCTTATTGAGATAAACTGTTGTTTCTATGCAGCAGTTTAGAAAAGATTTTTGTGCAGATTCTAAAACAGACATTCCCAGCAAAATACCGGCCTCTAAGAAATAGCAATAAGACTGCGTCTAAAACTCAAATAAAACGTTTCTTTCAAACTGCTGTGCTGTGTGTTCGTTCACCTAAGGGAGTTGAATCTATGTTTAGATTCAGCGACTTAGAAACACGTCTATTCTGGGAGCTGCGTTTGGCTATTCCAGAATGAATGGGAGTATATGCTGTAACTAGAAACACAGGCTTCTAAAACCAAAACGGAGCTAGCTAACAGAATGATTGTGAATGAGGGCATTCAACTTAACGAATTAAACTGCTCCACTTAAGCAGCAGTTTACAAACCATTTATATGGAAATTCTAAAACCAACATTTCCAGGAAAACACCAGCCTAAAAGCAATAGCAGTAACAGTGCATCTATAACATGGAAGAAATGTTTTTCTCAAACTCCTCTGCTGTGTGTTCATTCACCTAAGAGACTTCAATATATGCACAGATTCAGCGAGTTACAAACACGTTTCTTCCAGGAGCTGCGTATGCATATATCAGAGTGTACTGGGGTACAAGATGTAAAGAGAAATATCTGATTATACTTAGAAACCCGTTTCTTTTAGGAGCTGCGTTTGGATATTCCAGAGTGAATGAGAGTATATGCTGTAAAGAGAAATAACTGCTTCTAAAACCAAAAGGCAGCTATCCAACTGAATGGTTGTCAATGTGTGCACTCAACGTCCAGAGTTAAACCCGTGTGTGGATTCAGCAGTCTGCAAACACTTTCTCTGCAGAGTCCCAAAAGAGGCGTTTTCAGCCCATTACCGGCATATGGAAGAAACAGCAGTAAGCACAGGGAAATATCTGCTTCTAAATCCAAAACGCAGCTATCTAACAGAACGGTTGTCAATGTGTGCACTCAACTTCCAGAGTTAAACCCGTGTGTGGATTCAGCAGTCTGCAAACACTTTCTCTGCAGAGTCCCAAAAGAGGCGTTTTCAGCCCATTACCGGCATATGGAAGAAACAGCAGTAAGCACAGGGAAATATCTGCTTCTAAATCCAAAACGCAGCTATCTAACAGAACGGTTGTCAATGTGTGCACTCAACTTCCAGAGTTAAACCCGTGTGTGGATTCAGCAGTCTGCAAACACTTTCTCTGCAGAGTCCCAAAACAGGCGTTTTCAGCCCATTACCGGCATATGGAAGAAACAGCAGTAAGCACAGGGAAATATCTGCTTCTAAATCCAAAACGCAGCTATCTAACAGAACGGTTGTCAATGTGTGCACTCAACTTCCAGAGTTAAACCCGTGTGTGGATTCAGCAGTCTGCAGAGACTTTCTCTGCAGAGTCCCAAAACAGGCGTTTTCAGCCCATTACCGGCATATGGAAGAAACAGCAGTAAGCACAGGGAAATATCTGCTTCTAAATCCAAAACGCAGCTATCTAACAGAACGGTTGTCAATGTGTGCACTCAACTTCCAGAGTTAAACCCGTGTGTGGATTCAGCAGTCTGCAGAGACTTTCTCTGCAGAGTCCCAAAACAGGCGTTTTCAGCCCATTACCGGCATATGGAAGAAACAGCAGTAAGCACAGGGAAATATCTGCTTCTAAATCCAAAACGCAGCTATCTAACAGAACGGTTGTCAATGTGTGCACTCAACTTCCAGAGTTAAACCCGTGTGTGGATTCAGCAGTCTGCAAACAGTTTCTCTGCAGAGTCACAAAACAGGCGGTTTCAGCCCATTACCGGCATATGGAAGAAACAGCAGTAAGCACAGGGAAATATCTGCTTCTAAATCCAAAACGCAGCTATCTAACAGAACGGTTGTCAATGTGTGCACTCAACTTCCAGAGTTAAACCCGTGTGTGGATTCAGCAGTCTGCAAACACTTTCTCTGCAGAGTCCCAAAACAGGCGTTTTCAGCCCATTACCGGCATATGGAAGAAACAGCAGTAAGCACAGGGAAATATCTGCTTCTAAATCCAAAACGCAGCTATCTAACAGAACGGTTGTCAATGTGTGCACTCAACTTCCAGAGTTAAACCCGTGTGTGGATTCAGCAGTCTGCAGAGACTTTCTCTGCAGAGTCCCAAAACAGGCGTTTTCAGCCCATTACCGGCATATGGAAGAAACAGCAGTAAGCACAGGGAAATATCTGCTTCTAAATCCAAAACGCAGCTATCTAACAGAACGGTTGTGAATGTGTGCACTCAACTTCCAGAGTTAAACCCGTGTGTGGATTCAGCAGTCTGCAGAGACTTTCTCTGCAGAGTCCCAAAACAGGCGTTTTCAGCCCATTACCGGCATATGGAAGAAACAGCAGTAAGCACAGGGAAATATCTGCTTCTAAATCCAAAACGCAGCTATCTAACAGAACGGTTGTCAATGTGTGCACTCAACTTCCAGAGTTAAACCCGTGTGTGGATTCAGCAGTCTGCAGAGACTTTCTCTGCAGACTCCCAAAACAGGCGTTTTCAGCCCATTACCGGCATATGGAAGAAACAGCAGTAAGCACAGGGAAATATCTGCTTCTAAATCCAAAACGCAGCTATCTAACAGAACGGTTGTCAATGTGTGCACTCAACTTCCAGAGTTAAACCCGTGTGTGGATTCAGCAGTCTGCAAACACTTTCTCTGCAGAGTCCCAAAACAGGCGTTTTCAGCCCATTACCGGCATATGGAAGAAACAGCAGTAAGCACAGGGAAATATCTGCTTCTAAATCCAAAACGCAGCTATCTAACAGAACGGTTGTCAATGTGTGCACTCAACTTCCAGAGTTAAACCCGTGTGTGGATTCAGCGGTCTGCAAACACTTTCTCTGCAGAGTCCCAAAACAGGCGTTTTCAGCCCTTTACCGGCATATGGAAGAAACAGCAGTAAGCACAGGGAAATATCTGCTTCTAAATCCAAAACGCAGCTATCTAACAGAACGGTTGTCAATGTGTGCACTCAACTTCCAGAGTTAAACCCGTGTGTGGATTCAGCAGTCTGCAAACACTTTCTCTGCAGAGTCCCAAAACAGGCGTTTTCAGCCCATTACCGGCATATGGAAGAAACAGCAGTAAGCACAGGGAAATATCTGCTTCTAAATCCAAAACGCAGCTATCTAACAGAACGGTTGTCAATGTGTGCACTCAACTTCCAGAGTTAAACCCGTGTGTGGATTCAGCAGTCTGCAGAGACTTTCTCTGCAGAGTCCCAAAACAGGCGTTTTTCAGCCCATTACCGGCATATGGAAGAAACAGCAGTAAGCACAGGGAAATATCTGCTTCTAAATCCAAAACGCAGCTATCTAACAGAACGGTTGTCAATGTGTGCACTCAACTTCCAGAGTTAAACCCGTGTGTGGATTCAGCAGTCTGCAGAGACTTTCTCTGCAGAGTCCCAAAACAGGCGTTTTCAGCCCATTACCGGCATATGGAAGAAACAGCAGTAAGCACAGGGAAATATCTGCTTCTAAATCCAAAACGCAGCTATCTAACAGAACGGTTGTCAATGTGTGCACTCAACTTCCAGAGTTAAACCCGTGTGTGGATTCAGCAGTCTGCAAACACTTTCTCTGCAGAGTCCCAAAACAGGCGTTTTCAGCCCATTACCGGCATATGGAAGAAACAGCAGTAAGCACAGGGAAATATCTGCTTCTAAATCCAAAACGCAGCTATCTAACAGAACGGTTGTCAATGTGTGCACTCAACTTCCAGAGTTAAACCCGTGTGTGGATTCAGCAGTCTGCAAACACTTTCTCTGCAGAGTCCCAAAACAGGCGTTTTCAGCCCATTACCGGCATATGGACGAAACAGCAGTAAGCACAGGGAAATATCTGCTTCTAAATCCAAAACGCAGCTATCTAACAGAACGGTTGTCAATGTGTGCACTCAACTTCCAGAGTTAAAGCCGTGTGTGGATTCAGCAGTCTGCAAACACTTTCTCTGCAGAGTCCCAAAACAGGCGTTTTCAGCCCATTACCGGCATATGGACGAAACAGCAGTAAGCACAGGGAAATATCTGCTTCTAAATCCAAAACGCAGCTATCTAACAGAACGGTTGTCAATGTGTGCACTCAACTTCCAGAGTTAAACCCGTGTGTGGATTCAGCAGTCTGCAAACACTTTCTGTGCAGAGTCTGAAAACAGGCCTTTCCGGCCCAGTACCGGCATATATAAGAAAGAGCATTAAGACTGCGTCTAAAACTCAGAAGAAACGTTTATTTCAACCTGCTCGGCCGTGTGTTCTCTGACCTAAGGGAGTTTAATCTATGTTTAGATTCAGCGAGATAGAAACACGTTTATTCTAGGAGCTGTCTTTGGATATTCCGGAATGAATGGGAGTATATGCTGTAAAGAGAAATATCTGTTTCTAAAACCAAAATGGATCTATCTAGCAGAGTGGTTGTGAATGTGTGCCTTTGGCTTAAAGAGGTAAACTGCTCTTCTCATGCAGCACTTTAGAAACCCTTTATATGCAAATTCTCATACAGGCCTTTCCAGCAAAACACCAGCCTAAAGGAAATAGCAGTAAGACTGCATCTTTAACATGGATGAAACTGTTTTCAAACTGCTCTGCTGTGTGTTCATTCGTATAAGAGGCTTGAATATATGTTCAGATTCAGCTAATTAGCAACACGTTTCTTCCAGGAGCTGTGTTTGCCTATTCCAGAGTATACTGGAGTATAAGATGTATAGACAAATGTCTCGTTCCAAAAGAAAAACGGATGATCTAATGGAATGGTTGTCAATGTGTGCATTCAACTTACTGAGCTAAACTGCTGTTTGTATGCAGCAGTTTAGAAAACATTTCTGTGTAGATTCTCAAACAGACATTTCCAGCAAAATACCGGCCTATAAGAAATAGCAGTAAGACTGCGTCTAAAACTCAGAGGGAACGTTTCTTTCAAACTGCTCTGCAGTGTGTTCGTTCACCAAAGGTCGTTGAATCTATGTTTGGATTCAGCGAGTTTGAAACACGTTTATTCTAGGAGCTGCATTTCGATATTCCAGAGTGTATGGGAGTAAATGCTGTAAAGAGAAATATCTGTTTCTAAAACCAAAACGGAGCTATCTAACAGAATGGTTGTGAATGTGTGCATTCAACTTAAAGGGTTAATCTGCTCTTCTTAGGCAGCAGTTTAGAAACCCTTTATATGCAAATTCTAAAATCAACATTTGCAGCAAAACACCAGCCTCAAAGAAGTAGCAGTAAGACTGCATCTATAACATAGAAGAAACGTTTTCTTCAAAATGCTCTGCTCTGTGTTCATTCAACTAAGAGTCTTGAGTATATGTTCAGATTCAGCGAGTAAGAAACACGTTTCTTCCAGGAGCTGCATTTGCATATTCCAGAGTGTACTGGAGTATAAGGTTTAAAGTGAAATATCTGGTTCTAAAACAAACACGGAGCCATCTAACAGAATGGTTGTCACTGTGTGCATTCAGCTTATTGAGATAAACTGTTGTTTCTATGCAGCAGTTTAGAAAAGATTTTTGTGCAGATTCTAAAACAGACATTCCCAGCAAAATACCGGCCTCTAAGAAATAGCAATAAGACTGCGTCTAAAACTCAAATAAAACGTTTCTTTCAAACTGCTGTGCTGTGTGTTCGTTCACCTAAGGGAGTTGAATCTATGTTTAGATTCAGCGACTTAGAAACACGTCTATTCTGGGAGCTGCGTTTGGCTATTCCAGAATGAATGGGAGTATATGCTGTAACTAGAAACACAGGCTTCTAAAACCAAAACGGAGCTAGCTAACAGAATGATTGTGAATGAGGGCATTCAACATAACGAATTAAACTGCTCCACTTATGCAGCAGTTTACAAACCATTTGTATGGAAATTCTAAAACCAACATTTCCAGGAAAACACCAGCCTAAAAGCAATAGCAGTAACAGTGCATCTATAACATGGAAGAAATGTTTTTTTCAAACTCCTCTGCTGCGTCTTCATTCACCTAAGAGACTTCAATATATGCTCAGATTCAGCGAGTTACAAACACGTTTCTTCCAGGAGCTGCGTTTGCATATATCAGAGTGTACTGGGGTACAAGATGTAAAGGGAAATATCTGATTATACGTAGAAACCCGTTTCTTTTAGGAGCTGCGTTTGGATATTCCAGAGTGAATGAGAGTATATGCTGTAAAGAGAAATAACTTCTTCTAAAACCAAAAGGCAGCTATGTAACTGAATGGTTGTCATTGCGTGCATTCACCTTCCAGAGTTAAACCCGTGTGTGGATTCAGCAGTCTGCAAACACTTTCTCTGCAGAGTCCCAAAACAGGCGTTTTCAGCCCATTACCGGCATATGGAAGAAACAGCAGTAAGCACAGGGAAATATCTGCTTCTAAATCCAAAACGCAGCTATCTAACAGAACGGTTGTCAATGTGTGCACTCAACTTCCAGAGTTAAACCCGTGTGTGGATTCAGCAGTCTGCAGAGACTTTCTCTGCAGAGTCCCAAAACAGGCGTTTTCAGCCCATTACCGGCATATGGAAGAAACAGCAGTAAGCACAGGGAAATATCTGCTTCTAAATCCAAAACGCAGCTATCTAACAGAACGGTTGTCAATGTGTGCACTCAACTTCCAGAGTTAAACCCGTGTGTGGATTCAGCAGTCTGCAGAGACTTTCTCTGCAGAGTCCCAAAACAGGCGTTTTCAGCCCATTACCGGCATATGGAAGAAACAGCAGTAAGCACAGGGAAATATCTGCTTCTAAATCCAAAACGCAGCTATCTAACAGAACGGTTGTCAATGTGTGCACTCAACTTCCAGAGTTAAACCCGTGTGTGGATTCAGCAGTCTGCAGAGACTTTCTCTGCAGAGTCCCAAAACAGGCGTTTTCAGCCCATTACCGGCATATGGAAGAAACAGCAGTAAGCACAGGGAAATATCTGCTTCTAAATCCAAAACGCAGCTATCTAACAGAACGGTTGTCAATGTGTGCACTCAACTTCCAGAGTTAAACCCGTGTGTGGATTCAGCAGTCTGCAAACACTTTCTCTGCAGAGTCCCAAAACAGGCGTTTTCAGCCCATTACCGGCATATGGAAGAAACAGCAGTAAGCACAGGGAAATATCTGCTTCTAAATCCAAAACGCAGCTATCTAACAGAACGGTTGTCAATGTGTGCACTCAACTTCCAGAGTTAAACCCGTGTGTGGATTCAGCAGTCTGCAAACACTTTCTCTGCAGAGTCCCAAAACAGGCGTTTTCAGCCCATTACCGGCATATGGAAGAAACAGCAGTAAGCACAGGGAAATATCTGCTTCTAAATCCAAAATGCAGCTATCTAACAGAACGGTTGTCAATGTGTGCACTCAACTTCCAGAGTTAATCCCGTGTGGATTCAGCAGTCTGCAAACACTTTCTCTGCAGAGTCCCAAAACAGGCGTTTTCAGCCCATTACCGGCATATGGACGAAACAGCAGTAAGCACAGGGAAATATCTGCTTCTAAATCCAAAACGCAGCTATCTAACAGAACGGTTGTCAATGTGTGCACTCAACTTCCAGAGTTAAACCCGTGTGTGGATTCAGCAGTCTGCAAACACTTTCTGTGCAGAGTCTGAAAACAGGCCTTTCCGGCCCAGTACCGGCATATATAAGAAAGAGCATTAAGACTGCGTCTAAAACTCAGAAGAAACGTTTATTTCAACCTGCTCGGCCGTGTGTTCTCTGACCTAAGGGAGTTTAATCTATGTTTAGATTCAGCGAGATAGAAACACGTTTATTCTAGGAGCTGTCTTTGGATATTCCGGAATGAATGGGAGTATATGCTGTAAAGAGAAATATCTGTTTCTAAAACCAAAATGGATCTATCTAGCAGAGTGGTTGTGAATGTGTGCCTTTGGCTTAAAGAGGTAAACTGCTCTTCTCATGCAGCACTTTAGAAACCCTTTATATGCAAATTCTCATACAGGCCTTTCCAGCAAAACACCAGCCTAAAGGAAATAGCAGTAAGACTGCATCTTTAACATGGATGAAACTGTTTTCAAACTGCTCTGCTGTGTGTTCATTCGTATAAGAGGCTTGAATATATGTTCAGATTCAGCTAATTAGCAACACGTTTCTTCCAGGAGCTGTGTTTGCCTATTCCAGAGTATACTGGAGTATAAGATGTAAAGACAAATGTCTCGTTCCAAAAGAAAAACGGATGATCTAATGGAATGGTTGTCAATGTGTGCATTCAACTTACTGAGCTAAACTGCTGTTTGTATGCAGCAGTTTAGAAAACATTTCTGTGTAGATTCTCAAACAGACATTTCCAGCAAAATACCGGCCTATAAGAAATAGCAGTAAGACTGCGTCTAAAACTCAGAGGGAACGTTTCTTTCAAACTGCTCTGCAGTGTGTTCGTTCACCAAAGGTCGTTGAATCTATGTTTGGATTCAGCGAGTTTGAAACACGTTTATTCTAGGAGCTGCATTTCGATATTCCAGAGTGTATGGGAGTAAATGCTGTAAAGAGAAATATCTGTTTCTAAAACCAAAACGGAGCTATCTAACAGAATGGTTGTGAATGTGTGCATTCAACTTAAAGGGTTAATCTGCTCTTCTTAGGCAGCAGTTTAGAAACCCTTTATATGCAAATTCTAAAATCAACATTTGCAGCAAAACACCAGCCTCAAAGAAGTAGCAGTAAGACTGCATCTATAACATAGAAGAAACGTTTTCTTCAAAATGCTCTGCTCTGTGTTCATTCAACTAAGAGTCTTGAGTATATGTTCAGATTCAGCGAGTAAGAAACACGTTTCTTCCAGGAGCTGCATTTGCATATTCCAGAGTGTACTGGAGTATAAGGTTTAAAGTGAAATATCTGGTTCTAAAACAAACACGGAGCCATCTAACAGAATGGTTGTCACTGTGTGCATTCAGCTTATTGAGATAAACTGTTGTTTCTATGCAGCAGTTTAGAAAAGATTTTTGTGCAGATTCTAAAACAGACATTCCCAGCAAAATACCGGCCTCTAAGAAATAGCAATAAGACTGCGTCTAAAACTCAAATAAAACGTTTCTTTCAAACTGCTGTGCTGTGTGTTCGTTCACCTAAGGGAGTTGAATCTATGTTTAGATTCAGCGACTTAGAAACACGTCTATTCTGGGAGCTGCGTTTGGCTATTCCAGAATGAATGGGAGTATATGCTGTAACTAGAAACACAGGCTTCTAAAACCAAAACGGAGCTAGCTAACAGAATGATTGTGAATGAGGGCATTCAACATAATGAATTAAACTGCTCCACTTATGCAGCAGTTTACAAACCATTTGTATGGAAATTCTAAAACCAACAATTCCAGGAAAACACCAGCCTAAAAGCAATAGCAGTAACAGTGCATCTATAACATGGAAGAAATGTTTTTTTCAAACTCCTCTGCTGCGTCTTCATTCACCTAAGAGACTTCAATATATGCTCAGATTCAGCGAGTTACAAACATGTTTCTTCCAGGAGCTGCGTTTGCATATATCAGAGTGTACTGGGGTACAAGATGTAAAGGGAAATATCTGATTATACGTAGAAACCCGTTTCTTTTAGGAGCTGCGTTTGGATATTCCAGAGTGAATGAGAGTATATGCTGTAAAGAGAAATAACTTCTTCTAAAACCAAAAGGCAGCTATGTAACTGAATGGTTGTCAATGCGTGCATTCACCTTCCAGAGATGAACTCGTGTGTGGATTCAGCAGTCCGCAAACACTTTCTGTGCAGAGTCCCAAAACAGGCGTTTTCAGCCCATTACCGGCATATGGAAGAAACAGCAGTAAGCACAGGGAAATATCTGCTTCTAAATCCAAAACGCAGCTATCTAACAGAACGGTTGTCAATGTGTGCACTCAACTTCCAGAGTTAAACCCGTGTGTGGATTCAGCAGTCTGCAAACACTTTCTGTGCAGAGTCTGAAAACAGGCCTTTCCGGCCCAGTACCGGCATATATAAGAAAGAGCATTAAGACTGCGTCTAAAACTCAGAAGAAACGTTTATTTCAACCTGCTCGGCCGTGTGTTCTCTGACCTAAGGGAGTTTAATCTATGTTTAGATTCAGCGAGATAGAAACACGTTTATTCTAGGAGCTGTCTTTGGATATTCCGGAATGAATGGGAGTATATGCTGTAAAGAGAAATATCTGTTTCTAAAACCAAAATGGATCTATCTAGCAGAGTGGTTGTGAATGTGTGCCTTTGGCTTAAAGAGGTAAACTGCTCTTCTCATGCAGCACTTTAGAAACCCTTTATATGCAAATTCTCATACAGGCCTTTCCAGCAAAACACCAGCCTAAAGGAAATAGCAGTAAGACTGCATCTTTAACATGGATGAAACTGTTTTCAAACTGCTCTGCTGTGTGTTCATTCGTATAAGAGGCTTGAATATATGTTCAGATTCAGCTAATTAGCAACACGTTTCTTCCAGGAGCTGTGTTTGCCTATTCCAGAGTATACTGGAGTATAAGATGTAAAGACAAATGTCTCGTTCCAAAAGAAAAACGGATGATCTAATGGAATGGTTGTCAATGTGTGCATTCAACTTACTGAGCTAAACTGCTGTTTGTATGCAGCAGTTTAGAAAACATTTCTGTGTAGATTCTCAAACAGACATTTCCAGCAAAATACCGGCCTATAAGAAATAGCAGTAAGACTGCGTCTAAAACTCAGAGGGAACATTTCTTTCAAACTGCTCTGCAGTGTGTTCGTTCACCAAAGGTCGTTGAATCTATGTTTGGATTCAGCGAGTTTGAAACACGTTTATTCTAGGAGCTGCATTTCGATATTCCAGAGTGTATGGGAGTAAATGCTGTAAAGAGAAATATCTGTTTCTAAAACCAAAACGGAGCTATCTAACAGAATGGTTGTGAATGTGTGCATTCAACTTAAAGGGTTAATCTGCTCTTCTTAGGCAGCAGTTTAGAAACCCTTTATATGCAAATTCTAAAATCAACATTTGCAGCAAAACACCAGCCTCAAAGAAGTAGCAGTAAGACTGCATCTATAACATAGAAGAAACGTTTTCTTCAAAATGCTCTGCTCTGTGTTCATTCAACTAAGAGTCTTGAGTATATGTTCAGATTCAGCGAGTAAGAAACACGTTTCTTCCAGGAGCTGCATTTGCGTATTCCAGAGTGTACTGGAGTATAAGGTTTAAAGTGAAATATCTGGTTCTAAAACAAACACGGAGCCATCTAACAGAATGGTTGTCACTGTGTGCATTCAGCTTATTGAGATAAACTGTTGTTTCTATGCAGCAGTTTAGAAAAGATTTTTGTGCAGATTCTAAAACAGACATTCCCAGCAAAATACCGGCCTCTAAGAAATAGCAATAAGACTGCGTCTAAAACTCAAATAAAACGTTTCTTTCAAACTGCTGTGCTGTGTGTTCGTTCACCTAAGGGAGTTGAATCTATGTTTAGATTCAGCGACTTAGAAACACGTCTATTCTGGGAGCTGCGTTTGGCTATTCCAGAATGAATGGGAGTATATGCTGTAACTAGAAACACAGGCTTCTAAAACCAAAACGGAGCTAGCTAACAGAATGATTGTGAATGAGGGCATTCAACATAACGAATTAAACTGCTCCACTTATGCAGCAGTTTACAAACCATTTGTATGGAAATTCTAAAACCAACATTTCCAGGAAAACACCAGCCTAAAAGCAATAGCAGTAACAGTGCATCTATAACATGGAAGAAATGTTTTTTTCAAACTCCTCTGCTGCGTCTTCATTCACCTAAGAGACTTCAATATATGCTCAGATTCAGCGAGTTACAAACACGTTTCTTCCAGGAGCTGCGTTTGCATATATCAGAGTGTACTGGGGTACAAGATGTAAAGGGAAATATCTGATTATACGTAGAAACCCGTTTCTTTTAGGAGCTGCGTTTGGATATTCCAGAGTGAATGAGAGTATATGCTGTAAAGAGAAATAACTTCTTCTAAAACCAAAAGGCAGCTATGTAACTGAATGGTTGTCAATGCGTGCATTCACCTTCCAGAGATGAACTCGTGTGTGGATTCAGCAGTCCGCAAACACTTTCTGTGCAGAGTCCCAAAACAGGCGTTTTCAGCCCATTACCGGCATATGGAAGAAACAGCAGTAAGCACAGGGAAATATCTGCTTCTAAATCCAAAACGCAGCTATCTAACAGAACGGTTGTCAATGTGTGCACTCAACTTCCAGAGTTAAACCCGTGTGTGGATTCAGCAGTCTGCAGAGACTTTCTCTGCAGAGTCCCAAAACAGGCGTTTTCAGCCCATTACCGGCATATGGAAGAAACAGCAGTAAGCACAGGGAAATATCTGCTTCTAAATCCAAAACGCAGCTATCTAACAGAACGGTTGTCAATGTGTGCACTCAACTTCCAGAGTTAAACCCGTGTGTGGATTCAGCAGTCTGCAGAGACTTTCTCTGCAGAGTCCCAAAACAGGCGTTTTTCAGCCCATTACCGGCATATGGAAGAAACAGCAGTAAGCACAGGGAAATATCTGCTTCTAAATCCAAAACGCAGCTATCTAACAGAACGGTTGTCAATGTGTGCACTCAACTTCCAGAGTCAAACCCGTGTGTGGATTCAGCAGTCTGCAGAGACTTTCTCTGCAGAGTCCCAAAACAGGCGTTTTCAGCCCATTACCGGCATATGGAAGAAACAGCAGTAAGCACAGGGAAATATCTGCTTCTAAATCCAAAACGCAGCTATCTAACAGAACGGTTGTCAATGTGTGCACTCAACTTCCAGAGTTAAACCCGTGTGTGGATTCAGCAGTCTGCAAACACTTTCTCTGCAGAGTCCCAAAACAGGCGTTTTCAGCCCATTACCGGCATATGGAAGAAACAGCAGTAAGCACAGGGAAATATCTGCTTCTAAATCCAAAATGCAGCTATCTAACAGAACGGTTGTCAATGTGTGCACTCAACTTCCAGAGTTAATCCCGTGTGGATTCAGCAGTCTGCAAACACTTTCTCTGCAGAGTCCCAAAACAGGCGTTTTCAGCCCATTACCGGCATATGGACGAAACAGCAGTAAGCACAGGGAAATATCTGCTTCTAAATCCAAAACGCAGCTATCTAACAGAACGGTTGTCAATGTGTGCACTCAACTTCCAGAGTTAAACCCGTGTGTGGATTCAGCAGTCTGCAAACACTTTCTCTGCAGAGTCCCAAAACAGGCGTTTTCAGCCCATTACCGGCATATGGACGAAACAGCAGTAAGCACAGGGAAATATCTGCTTCTAAATCCAAAACGCAGCTATCTAACAGAACGGTTGTCAATGTGTGCACTCAACTTCCAGAGTTAAACCCGTGTGTGGATTCAGCAGTCTGCAAACACTTTCTGTGCAGAGTCTGAAAACAGGCCTTTCCGGCCCAGTACCGGCATATATAAGAAAGAGCATTAAGACTGCGTCTAAAACTCAGAAGAAACGTTTATTTCAACCTGCTCGGCCGTGTGTTCTCTGACCTAAGGGAGTTTAATCTATGTTTAGATTCAGCGAGATAGAAACACGTTTATTCTAGGAGCTGTCTTTGGATATTCCGGAATGAATGGGAGTATATGCTGTAAAGAGAAATATCTGTTTCTAAAACCAAAATGGATCTATCTAGCAGAGTGGTTGTGAATGTGTGCCTTTGGCTTAAAGAGGTAAACTGCTCTTCTCATGCAGCACTTTAGAAACCCTTTATATGCAAATTCTCATACAGGCCTTTCCAGCAAAACACCAGCCTAAAGGAAATAGCAGTAAGACTGCATCTTTAACATGGATGAAACTGTTTTCAAACTGCTCTGCTGTGTGTTCATTCGTATAAGAGGCTTGAATATATGTTCAGATTCAGCTAATTAGCAACACGTTTCTTCCAGGAGCTGTGTTTGCCTATTCCAGAGTATACTGGAGTATAAGATGTAAAGACAAATGTCTCGTTCCAAAAGAAAAACGGATGATCTAATGGAATGGTTGTCAATGTGTGCATTCAACTTACTGAGCTAAACTGCTGTTTGTATGCAGCAATTTAGAAAACATTTCTGTGTAGATTCTCAAACAGACATTTCCAGCAAAATACCGGCCTATAAGAAATAGCAGTAAGACTGCGTCTAAAACTCAGAGGGAACGTTTCTTTCAAACTGCTCTGCAGTGTGTTCGTTCACCAAAGGTCGTTGAATCTATGTTTGGATTCAGCGAGTTTGAAACACGTTTATTCTAGGAGCTGCATTTCGATATTCCAGAGTGTATGGGAGTAAATGCTGTAAAGAGAAATATCTGTTTCTAAAACCAAAACGGAGCTATCTAACAGAATGGTTGTGAATGTGTGCATTCAACTTAAAGGGTTAATCTGCTCTTCTTAGGCAGCAGTTTAGAAACCCTTTATATGCAAATTCTAAAATCAACATTTGCAGCAAAACACCAGCCTCAAAGAAGTAGCAGTAAGACTGCATCTATAACATAGAAGAAACGTTTTCTTCAAAATGCTCTGCTCTGTGTTCATTCAACTAAGAGTCTTGAGTATATGTTCAGATTCAGCGAGTAAGAAACACGTTTCTTCCAGGAGCTGCATTTGCATATTCCAGAGTGTACTGGAGTATAAGGTTTAAAGTGAAATATCTGGTTCTAAAACAAACACGGAGCCATCTAACAGAATGGTTGTCACTGTGTGCATTCAGCTTATTGAGATAAACTGTTGTTTCTATGCAGCAGTTTAGAAAAGATTTTTGTGCAGATTCTAAAACAGACATTCCCAGCAAAATACCGGCCTCTAAGAAATAGCAATAAGACTGCGTCTAAAACTCAAATAAAACGTTTCTTTCAAACTGCTGTGCTGTGTGTTCGTTCACCTAAGGGAGTTGAATCTATGTTTAGATTCAGCGACTTAGAAACACGTCTATTCTGGGAGCTGCGTTTGGCTATTCCAGAATGAATGGGAGTATATGCTGTAACTAGAAACACAGGCTTCTAAAACCAAAACGGAGCTAGCTAACAGAATGATTGTGAATGAGGGCATTCAACATAATGAATTAAACTGCTCCACTTATGCAGCAGTTTACAAACCATTTGTATGGAAATTCTAAAACCAACAATTCCAGGAAAACACCAGCCTAAAAGCAATAGCAGTAACAGTGCATCTATAACATGGAAGAAATGTTTTTTTCAAACTCCTCTGCTGCGTCTTCATTCACCTAAGAGACTTCAATATATGCTCAGATTCAGCGAGTTACAAACATGTTTCTTCCAGGAGCTGCGTTTGCATATATCAGAGTGTACTGGGGTACAAGATGTAAAGGGAAATATCTGATTATACGTAGAAACCCGTTTCTTTTAGGAGCTGCGTTTGGATATTCCAGAGTGAATGAGAGTATATGCTGTAAAGAGAAATAACTTCTTCTAAAACCAAAAGGCAGCTATGTAACTGAATGGTTGTCAATGCGTGCATTCACCTTCCAGAGATGAACTCGTGTGTGGATTCAGCAGTCCGCAAACACTTTCTGTGCAGAGTCCCAAAACAGGCGTTTTCAGCCCATTACCGGCATATGGAAGAAACAGCAGTAAGCACAGGGAAATATCTGCTTCTAAATCCAAAACGCAGCTATCTAACAGAACGGTTGTCAATGTGTGCACTCAACTTCCAGAGTTAAACCCGTGTGTGGATTCAGCAGTCTGCAGAGACTTTCTCTGCAGAGTCCCAAAACAGGCGTTTTCAGCCCATTACCGGCATATGGAAGAAACAGCAGTAAGCACAGGGAAATATCTGCTTCTAAATCCAAAACGCAGCTATCTAACAGAACGGTTGTCAATGTGTGCACTCAACTTCCAGAGTTAAACCCGTGTGTGGATTCAGCAGTCTGCAGAGACTTTCTCTGCAGAGTCCCAAAACAGGCGTTTTCAGCCCATTACCGGCATATGGAAGAAACAGCAGTAAGCACAGGGAAATATCTGCTTCTAAATCCAAAACGCAGCTATCTAACAGAACGGTTGTCAATGTGTGCACTCAACTTCCAGAGTTAAACCCGTGTGTGGATTCAGCAGTCTGCAGAGACTTTCTCTGCAGAGTCCCAAAACAGGCGTTTTCAGCCCATTACCGGCATATGGAAGAAACAGCAGTAAGCACAGGGAAATATCTGCTTCTAAATCCAAAACGCAGCTATCTAACAGAACGGTTGTCAATGTGTGCACTCAACTTCCAGAGTTAAACCCGTGTGTGGATTCAGCAGTCTGCAAACACTTTCTCTGCAGAGTCCCAAAACAGGCGTTTTCAGCCCATTACCGGCATATGGAAGAAACAGCAGTAAGCACAGGGAAATATCTGCTTCTAAATCCAAAACGCAGCTATCTAACAGAACGGTTGTCAATGTGTGCACTCAACTTCCAGAGTTAAACCCGTGTGTGGATTCAGCAGTCTGCAGAGACTTTCTCTGCAGAGTCCCAAAACAGGCGTTTTCAGCCCATTACCGGCATATGGAAGAAACAGCAGTAAGCACAGGGAAATATCTGCTTCTAAATCCAAAATGCAGCTATCTAACAGAACGGTTGTCAATGTGTGCACTCAACTTCCAGAGTTAAACCCGTGTGGATTCAGCAGTCTGCAAACACTTTCTCTGCAGAGTCCCAAAACAGGCGTTTTCAGCCCATTACCGGCATATGGACGAAACAGCAGTAAGCACAGGGAAATATCTGCTTCTAAATCCAAAACGCAGCTATCTAACAGAACGGTTGTCAATGTGTGCACTCAACTTCCAGAGTTAAACCCGTGTGTGGATTCAGCAGTCTGCAAACACTTTCTCTGCAGAGTCCCAAAACAGGCGTTTTCAGCCCATTACCGGCATATGGACGAAACAGCAGTAAGCACAGGGAAATATCTGCTTCTAAATCCAAAACGCAGCTATCTAACAGAACGGTTGTCAATGTGTGCACTCAACTTCCAGAGTTAAACCCGTGTGTGGATTCAGCAGTCTGCAAACACTTTCTGTGCAGAGTCTGAAAACAGGCCTTTCCGGCCCAGTACCGGCATATATAAGAAAGAGCATTAAGACTGCGTCTAAAACTCAGAAGAAACGTTTATTTCAACCTGCTCGGCCGTGTGTTCTCTGACCTAAGGGAGTTTAATCTATGTTTAGATTCAGCGAGATAGAAACACGTTTATTCTAGGAGCTGTCTTTGGATATTCCGGAATGAATGGGAGTATATGCTGTAAAGAGAAATATCTGTTTCTAAAACCAAAATGGATCTATCTAGCAGAGTGGTTGTGAATGTGTGCCTTTGGCTTAAAGAGGTAAACTGCTCTTCTCATGCAGCACTTTAGAAACCCTTTATATGCAAATTCTCATACAGGCCTTTCCAGCAAAACACCAGCCTAAAGGAAATAGCAGTAAGACTGCATCTTTAACATGGATGAAACTGTTTTCAAACTGCTCTGCTGTGTGTTCATTCGTATAAGAGGCTTGAATATATGTTCAGATTCAGCTAATTAGCAACACGTTTCTTCCAGGAGCTGTGTTTGCCTATTCCAGAGTATACTGGAGTATAAGATGTAAAGACAAATGTCTCGTTCCAAAAGAAAAACGGATGATCTAATGGAATGGTTGTCAATGTGTGCATTCAACTTACTGAGCTAAACTGCTGTTTGTATGCAGCAGTTTAGAAAACATTTCTGTGTAGATTCTCAAACAGACATTTCCAGCAAAATACCGGCCTATAAGAAATAGCAGTAAGACTGCGTCTAAAACTCAGAGGGAACGTTTCTTTCAAACTGCTCTGCAGTGTGTTCGTTCACCAAAGGTCGTTGAATCTATGTTTGGATTCAGCGAGTTTGAAACACGTTTATTCTAGGAGCTGCATTTCGATATTCCAGAGTGTATGGGAGTAAATGCTGTAAAGAGAAATATCTGTTTCTAAAACCAAAACGGAGCTATCTAACAGAATGGTTGTGAATGTGTGCATTCAACTTAAAGGGTTAATCTGCTCTTCTTAGGCAGCAGTTTAGAAACCCTTTATATGCAAATTCTAAAATCAACATTTGCAGCAAAACACCAGCCTCAAAGAAGTAGCAGTAAGACTGCATCTATAACATAGAAGAAACGTTTTCTTCAAAATGCTCTGCTCTGTGTTCATTCAACTAAGAGTCTTGAGTATATGTTCAGATTCAGCGAGTAAGAAACACGTTTCTTCCAGGAGCTGCATTTGCATATTCCAGAGTGTACTGGAGTATAAGGTTTAAAGTGAAATATCTGGTTCTAAAACAAACACGGAGCCATCTAACAGAATGGTTGTCACTGTGTGCATTCAGCTTATTGAGATAAACTGTTGTTTCTATGCAGCAGTTTAGAAAAGATTTTTGTGCAGATTCTAAAACAGACATTCCCAGCAAAATACCGGCCTCTAAGAAATAGCAATAAGACTGCGTCTAAAACTCAAATAAAACGTTTCTTTCAAACTGCTGTGCTGTGTGTTCGTTCACCTAAGGGAGTTGAATCTATGTTTAGATTCAGCGACTTAGAAACACGTCTATTCTGGGAGCTGCGTTTGGCTATTCCAGAATGAATGGGAGTATATGCTGTAACTAGAAACACAGGCTTCTAAAACCAAAACGGAGCTAGCTAACAGAATGATTGTGAATGAGGGCATTCAACATAACGAATTAAACTGCTCCACTTATGCAGCAGTTTACAAACCATTTGTATGGAAATTCTAAAACCAACAATTCCAGGAAAACACCAGCCTAAAAGCAATAGCAGTAACAGTGCATCTATAACATGGAAGAAATGTTTTTTTCAAACTCCTCTGCTGCGTCTTCATTCACCTAAGAGACTTCAATATATGCTCAGATTCAGCGAGTTACAAACATGTTTCTTCCAGGAGCTGCGTTTGCATATATCAGAGTGTACTGGGGTACAAGATGTAAAGGGAAATATCTGATTATACGTAGAAACCCGTTTCTTTTAGGAGCTGCGTTTGGATATTCCAGAGTGAATGAGAGTATATGCTGTAAAGAGAAATAACTTCTTCTAAAACCAAAAGGCAGCTATGTAACTGAATGGTTGTCAATGCGTGCATTCACCTTCCAGAGATGAACTCGTGTGTGGATTCAGCAGTCCGCAAACACTTTCTGTGCAGAGTCCCAAAACAGGCGTTTTCAGCCCATTACCGGCATATGGAAGAAACAGCAGTAAGCACAGGGAAATATCTGCTTCTAAATCCAAAACGCAGCTATCTAACAGAACGGTTGTCAATGTGTGCACTCAACTTCCAGAGTTAAACCCATGTGTGGATTCAGCAGTCTGCAAACACTTTCTCTGCAGAGTCCCAAAACAGGCGTTTTCAGCCCATTACCGGCATATGGAAGAAGCAGCAGTAAGCACAGGGAAATATCTGCTTCTAAATCCAAAACGCAGCTATCTAACAGAACGGTTGTCAATGTGTGCACTCAACTTCCAGAGTTAAACCCGTGTGTGGATTCAGCAGCCTGCAGAGACTTTCTCTGCAGAGTCCCAAAACAGGCGTTTTCAGCCCATTACCGGCATATGGAAGAAACAGCAGTAAGCACAGGGAAATATCTGCTTCTAAATCCAAAACCCAGCTATCTAACAGAACGGTTGTCAATGTGTGCACTCAACTTCCAGAGTTAAACCCGTGTGTGGATTCAGCAGTCTGCAAACACTTTCTCTGCAGAGTCCCAAAACAGGCGTTTTCAGCCCATTACCGGCATATGGAAGAAACAGCAGTAAGCACAGGGAAATATCTGCTTCTAAATCCAAAACGCAGCTATCTAACAGAACGGTTGTCAATGTGTGCACTCAACTTCCAGAGTTAAACTCGTGTGTGGATTCAGCAGCCTGCAGAGACTTTCTCTGCAGAGTCCCAAAACAGGCGTTTTCAGCCCATTACCGGCATATGGAAGAAACAGCAGTAAGCACAGGGAAATATCTGCTTCTAAATCCAAAACGCAGCTATCTAACAGAACGGTTGTCAATGTGTGCACTCAACTTCCAGAGTTAAACCCGTGTGTGGATTCAGCAGTCTGCAGAGACTTTCTCTGCAGAGTCCCAAAACAGGCGTTTTCAGCCCATTACCGGCATATGGAAGAAACAGCAGTAAGCACAGGGAAATATCTGCTTCTAAATCCAAAACGCAGCTATCTAACAGAACGGTTGTCAATGTGTGCACTCAACTTCCAGAGTTAAACCCGTGTGTGGATTCAGCAGTCTGCAAACACTTTCTCTGCAGAGTCCCAAAACAGGCGTTTTCAGCCCATTACCGGCATATGGAAGAAACAGCAGTAAGCACAGGGAAATATCTGCTTCTAAATCCAAAACGCAGCTATCTAACAGAACGGTTGTCAATGTGTGCACTCAACTTCCAGAGTCAAACCCGTGTGTGGATTCAGCAGTCTGCAGAGACTTTCTCTGCAGAGTCCCAAAACAGGCGTTTTCAGCCCATTACCGGCATATGGAAGAAACAGCAGTAAGCACAGGGAAATATCTGCTTCTAAATCCAAAACGCAGCTATCTAACAGAACGGTTGTCAATGTGTGCACTCAACTTCCAGAGTTAAACCCGTGTGTGGATTCAGCAGTCTGCAGAGACTTTCTCTGCAGAGTCCCAAAACAGGCGTTTTCAGCCCATTACCGGCATATGGAAGAAACAGCAGTAAGCACAGGGAAATATCTGCTTCTAAATCCAAAACGCAGCTATCTAACAGAACGGTTGTCAATGTGTGCACTCAACTTCCAGAGTTAAACCCGTGTGTGGATTCAGCAGTCTGCAGAGACTTTCTCTGCAGAGTCCCAAAACAGGCGTTTTCAGCCCATTACCGGCATATGGAAGAAACAGCAGTAAGCACAGGGAAATATCTGCTTCTAAATCCAAAACGCAGCTATCTAACAGAACGGTTGTCAATGTGTGCACTCAACTTCCAGAGTTAAACCCGTGTGTGGATTCAGCAGTCTGCAGAGACTTTCTCTGCAGAGTCCCAAAACAGGCGTTTTCAGCCCATTACCGGCATATGGAAGAAACAGCAGTAAGCACAGGGAAATATCTGCTTCTAAATCCAAAACGCAGCTATCTAACAGAACGGTTGTCAATGTGTGCACTCAACTTCCAGAGTTAAACCCGTGTGTGGATTCAGCAGTCTGCAGAGACTTTCTCTGCAGAGTCCCAAAACAGGCGTTTTCAGCCCATTACCGGCATATGGAAGAAACAGCAGTAAGCACAGGGAAATATCTGCTTCTAAATCCAAAACGCAGCTATCTAACAGAACGGTTGTCAATGTGTGCACTCAACTTCCAGAGTTAAACCCGTGTGTGGATTCAGCAGTCTGCAAACACTTTCTCTGCAGAGTCCCAAAACAGGCGTTTTCAGCCCATTACCGGCATATGGAAGAAACAGCAGTAAGCACAGGGAAATATCTGCTTCTAAATCCAAAATGCAGCTATCTAACAGAACGGTTGTCAATGTGTGCACTCAACTTCCAGAGTTAAACCCGTGTGGATTCAGCAGTCTGCAAACACTTTCTCTGCAGAGTCCCAAAACAGGCGTTTTCAGCCCAATACCGGCATTTGGAAGAAACGGCAGTAGGCACAGGGAAATATCTGCTTCTAAATCCAAAACGCAGCTATCTAACAGAACGGTTGTCAATGTGTGCACTCAACTTCCAGAGTTAAACCCGTGTGTGGATTTTGCAGTCTGCAAACACTTTCTCTGCAGAGTCCCAAAACAGGCGTTTTCAGCCCAATACCGGCATTTGGAAGAAACGGCAGTAGGCACAGGGAAATATCTGCTTCTAAATCCAAAACGCAGCTATCTAACAGAACGGTTGTCAATGTGTGCACTCAACTTCCAGAGTTAAACCCGTGTGGATTCAGCAGTCTGCAAACACTTTCTCTGCAGAGTCCCAAAACAGGCGTTTTCAGCCCATTACCGGCATATGGAAGAAACAGCAGTAAGCACAGGGAAATATCTGCTTCTAAATCCAAAACGCAGCTATCTAACAGAACGGTTGTCAATGTGTGCACTCAACTTCCAGAGTTAAACCCGTGTGGATTCAGCAGTCTGCAAACACTTTCTCCGCAGAGTCCCAAAACAGGCGTTTTCAGCCCATTACCGGCATATGGACGAAACAGCAGTAAGCACAGGGAAATATCTGCTTCTAAATCCAAAACGCAGCTATCTAACAGAACGGTTGTCAATGTGTGCACTCAACTTCCAGAGTTAAACCCGTGTGTGGATTCAGCAGTCTGCAAACACTTTCTCTGCAGAGTCCCAAAACAGGCGTTTTCAGCCCATTACCGGCATATGGACGAAACAGCAGTAAGCACAGGGAAATATCTGCTTCTAAATCCAAAACGCAGCTATCTAACAGAACGGTTGTCAATGTGTGCACTCAACTTCCAGAGTTAAACCCGTGTGTGGATTCAGCAGTCTGCAAACACTTTCTGTGCAGAGTCTGAAAACAGGCCTTTCCGGCCCAGTACCGGCATATATAAGAAAGAGCATTAAGACTGCGTCTAAAACTCAGAAGAAACGTTTATTTCAACCTGCTCGGCCGTGTGTTCTCTGACCTAAGGGAGTTTAATCTATGTTTAGATTCAGCGAGATAGAAACACGTTTATTCTAGGAGCTGTCTTTGGATATTCCGGAATGAATGGGAGTATATGCTGTAAAGAGAAATATCTGTTTCTAAAACCAAAATGGATCTATCTAGCAGAGTGGTTGTGAATGTGTGCCTTTGGCTTAAAGAGGTAAACTGCTCTTCTCATGCAGCACTTTAGAAACCCTTTATATGCAAATTCTCATACAGGCCTTTCCAGCAAAACACCAGCCTAAAGGAAATAGCAGTAAGACTGCATCTTTAACATGGATGAAACTGTTTTCAAACTGCTCTGCTGTGTGTTCATTCGTATAAGAGGCTTGAATATATGTTCAGATTCAGCTAATTAGCAACACGTTTCTTCCAGGAGCTGTGTTTGCCTATTCCAGAGTATACTGGAGTATAAGATGTAAAGACAAATGTCTCGTTCCAAAAGAAAAACGGATGATCTAATGGAATGGTTGTCAATGTGTGCATTCAACTTACTGAGCTAAACTGCTGTTTGTATGCAGCAGTTTAGAAAACATTTCTGTGTAGATTCTCAAACAGACATTTCCAGCAAAATACCGGCCTATAAGAAATAGCAGTAAGACTGCGTCTAAAACTCAGAGGGAACGTTTCTTTCAAACTGCTCTGCAGTGTGTTCGTTCACCAAAGGTCGTTGAATCTATGTTTGGATTCAGCGAGTTTGAAACACGTTTATTCTAGGAGCTGCATTTCGATATTCCAGAGTGTATGGGAGTAAATGCTGTAAAGAGAAATATCTGTTTCTAAAACCAAAACGGAGCTATCTAACAGAATGGTTGTGAATGTGTGCATTCAACTTAAAGGGTTAATCTGCTCTTCTTAGGCAGCAGTTTAGAAACCCTTTATATGCAAATTCTAAAATCAACATTTGCAGCAAAACACCAGCCTCAAAGAAGTAGCAGTAAGACTGCATCTATAACATAGAAGAAACGTTTTCTTCAAAATGCTCTGCTCTGTGTTCATTCAACTAAGAGTCTTGAGTATATGTTCAGATTCAGCGAGTAAGAAACACGTTTCTTCCAGGAGCTGCATTTGCATATTCCAGAGTGTACTGGAGTATAAGGTTTAAAGTGAAATATCTGGTTCTAAAACAAACACGGAGCCATCTAACAGAATGGTTGTCACTGTGTGCATTCAGCTTATTGAGATAAACTGTTGTTTCTATGCAGCAGTTTAGAAAAGATTTTTGTGCAGATTCTAAAACAGACATTCCCAGCAAAATACCGGCCTCTAAGAAATAGCAATAAGACTGCGTCTAAAACTCAAATAAAACGTTTCTTTCAAACTGCTGTGCTGTGTGTTCGTTCACCTAAGGGAGTTGAATCTATGTTTAGATTCAGCGACTTAGAAACACGTCTATTCTGGGAGCTGCGTTTGGCTATTCCAGAATGAATGGGAGTATATGCTGTAACTAGAAACACAGGCTTCTAAAACCAAAACGGAGCTAGCTAACAGAATGATTGTGAATGAGGGCATTCAACATAACGAATTAAACTGCTCCACTTATGCAGCAGTTTACAAACCATTTGTATGGAAATTCTAAAAACCAACATTTCCAGGAAAACACCAGCCTAAAAGCAATAGCAGTAACAGTGCATCTATAACATGAAGAAATGTTTTTTTCAAACTCCTCTGCTGCGTCTTCATTCACCTAAGAGACTTCAATATATGCTCAGATTCAGCGAGTTACAAACACGTTTCTTCCAGGAGCTGCGTTTGCATATATCAGAGTGTACTGGGGTACAAGATGTAAAGGGAAATATCTGATTATACGTAGAAACCCGTTTCTTTTAGGAGCTGCGTTTGGATATTCCAGAGTGAATGAGAGTATATGCTGTAAAGAGAAATAACTTCTTCTAAAACCAAAAGGCAGCTATGTAACTGAATGGTTGTCAATGCGTGCATTCACCTTCCAGAGATGAACTCGTGTGTGGATTCAGCAGTCCGAAAACACTTTCTGTGCAGAGTCCCAAAACAGGCGTTTTCAGCCCATTACCGGCATATGGAAGAAACAGCAGTAAGCACAGGTAAATATCTGCTTCTAAATCCAAAACGCAGCTATCTAACAGAACGGTTGTCAATGTGTGCACTCAACTTCCAGAGTTAAACCCGTGTGTGGATTCAGCAGTCTGCAGAGACTTTCTCTGCAGAGTCCCAAAACAGGCGTTTTCAGCCCATTACCGGCATATGGAAGAAACAGCAGTAAGCACAGGGAAATATCTGCTTCTAAATCCAAAACGCAGCTATCTAACAGAACGGTTGTCAATGTGTGCACTCAACTTCCAGAGTTAAACCCGTGTGTGGATTCAGCAGTCTGCAGAGACTTTCTCTGCAGAGTCCCAAAACAGGCGTTTTTCAGCCCATTACCGGCATATGGAAGAAACAGCAGTAAGCACAGGGAAATATCTGCTTCTAAATCCAAAACGCAGCTATCTAACAGAACGGTTGTCAATGTGTGCACTCAACTTCCAGAGTCAAACCCGTGTGTGGATTCAGCAGTCTGCAGAGACTTTCTCTGCAGAGTCCCAAAACAGGCGTTTTCAGCCCATTACCGGCATATGGAAGAAACAGCAGTAAGCACAGGGAAATATCTGCTTCTAAATCCAAAACGCAGCTATCTAACAGAACGGTTGTCAATGTGTGCACTCAACTTCCAGAGTTAAACCCGTGTGTGGATTCAGCAGTCTGCAGAGACTTTCTCTGCAGAGTCCCAAAACAGGCGTTTTCAGCCCATTACCGGCATATGGAAGAAACAGCAGTAAGCACAGGGAAATATCTGCTTCTAAATCCAAAACGCAGCTATCTAACAGAACGGTTGTCAATGTGTGCACTCAACTTCCAGAGTTAAACCCGTGTGTGGATTCAGCAGTCTGCAGAGACTTTCTCTGCAGAGTCCCAAAACAGGCGTTTTCAGCCCATTACCGGCATATGGAAGAAACAGCAGTAAGCACAGGGAAATATCTGCTTCTAAATCCAAAACGCAGCTATCTAACAGAACGGTTGTCAATGTGTGCACTCAACTTCCAGAGTTAAACCCGTGTGTGGATTCAGCAGTCTGCAGAGACTTTCTCTGCAGAGTCCCAAAACAGGCGTTTTCAGCCCATTACCGGCATATGGAAGAAACAGCAGTAAGCACAGGGAAATATCTGCTTCTAAATCCAAAACGCAGCTATCTAACAGAACGGTTGTCAATGTGTGCACTCAACTTCCAGAGTTAAACCCGTGTGTGGATTCAGCAGTCTGCAGAGACTTTCTCTGCAGAGTCCCAAAACAGGCGTTTTTCAGCCCATTACCGGCATATGGAAGAAACAGCAGTAAGCACAGGGAAATATCTGCTTCTAAATCCAAAACGCAGCTATCTAACAGAACGGTTGTCAATGTGTGCACTCAACTTCCAGAGTCAAACCCGTGTGTGGATTCAGCAGTCTGCAGAGACTTTCTCTGCAGAGTCCCAAAACAGGCGTTTTCAGCCCATTACCGGCATATGGAAGAAACAGCAGTAAGCACAGGGAAATATCTGCTTCTAAATCCAAAACGCAGCTATCTAACAGAACGGTTGTCAATGTGTGCACTCAACTTCCAGAGTTAAACCCGTGTGTGGATTCAGCAGTCTGCAGAGACTTTCTCTGCAGAGTCCCAAAACAGGCGTTTTCAGCCCATTACCGGCATATGGAAGAAACAGCAGTAAGCACAGGGAAATATCTGCTTCTAAATCCAAAACGCAGCTATCTAACAGAACGGTTGTCAATGTGTGCACTCAACTTCCAGAGTTAAACCCGTGTGTGGATTCAGCAGTCTGCAGAGACTTTCTCTGCAGAGTCCCAAAACAGGCGTTTTCAGCCCATTACCGGCATATGGAAGAAACAGCAGTAAGCACAGGGAAATATCTGCTTCTAAATCCAAAACGCAGCTATCTAACAGAACGGTTGTCAATGTGTGCACTCAACTTCCAGAGTTAAACCCGTGTGTGGATTCAGCAGTCTGCAGAGACTTTCTCTGCAGAGTCCCAAAACAGGCGTTTTCAGCCCATTACCGGCATATGGAAGAAACAGCAGTAAGCACAGGGAAATATCTGCTTCTAAATCCAAAACGCAGCTATCTAACAGAACGGTTGTCAATGTGTGCACTCAACTTCCAGAGTTAAACCCGTGTGTGGATTCAGCAGTCTGCAAACACTTTCTCTGCAGAGTCCCAAAACAGGCGTTTTCAGCCCATTACCGGCATATGGAAGAAACAGCAGTAAGCACAGGGAAATATCTGCTTCTAAATCCAAAACGCAGCTATCTAACAGAACGGTTGTCAATGTGTGCACTCAACTTCCAGAGTTAAACCCGTGTGTGGATTCAGCAGTCTGCAGAGACTTTCTCTGCAGAGTCCCAAAACAGGCGTTTTCAGCCCATTACCGGCATATGGAAGAAACAGCAGTAAGCACAGGGAAATATCTGCTTCTAAATCCAAAATGCAGCTATCTAACAGAACGGTTGTCAATGTGTGCACTCAACTTCCAGAGTTAAACCCGTGTGGATTCAGCAGTCTGCAAACACTTTCTCTGCAGAGTCCCAAAACAGGCGTTTTCAGCCCATTACCGGCATATGGACGAAACAGCAGTAAGCACAGGGAAATATCTGCTTCTAAATCCAAAACGCAGCTATCTAACAGAACGGTTGTCAATGTGTGCACTCAACTTCCAGAGTTAAACCCGTGTGTGGATTCAGCAGTCTGCAAACACTTTCTCTGCAGAGTCCCAAAACAGGCGTTTTCAGCCCATTACCGGCATATGGACGAAACAGCAGTAAGCACAGGGAAATATCTGCTTCTAAATCCAAAACGCAGCTATCTAACAGAACGGTTGTCAATGTGTGCACTCAACTTCCAGAGTTAAACCCGTGTGTGGATTCAGCAGTCTGCAAACACTTTCTGTGCAGAGTCTGAAAACAGGCCTTTCCGGCCCAGTACCGGCATATATAAGAAAGAGCATTAAGACTGCGTCTAAAACTCAGAAGAAACGTTTATTTCAACCTGCTCGGCCGTGTGTTCTCTGACCTAAGGGAGTTTAATCTATGTTTAGATTCAGCGAGATAGAAACACGTTTATTCTAGGAGCTGTCTTTGGATATTCCGGAATGAATGGGAGTATATGCTGTAAAGAGAAATATCTGTTTCTAAAACCAAAATGGATCTATCTAGCAGAGTGGTTGTGAATGTGTGCCTTTGGCTTAAAGAGGTAAACTGCTCTTCTCATGCAGCACTTTAGAAACCCTTTATATGCAAATTCTCATACAGGCCTTTCCAGCAAAACACCAGCCTAAAGGAAATAGCAGTAAGACTGCATCTTTAACATGGATGAAACTGTTTTCAAACTGCTCTGCTGTGTGTTCATTCGTATAAGAGGCTTGAATATATGTTCAGATTCAGCTAATTAGCAACACGTTTCTTCCAGGAGCTGTGTTTGCCTATTCCAGAGTATACTGGAGTATAAGATGTAAAGACAAATGTCTCGTTCCAAAAGAAAAACGGATGATCTAATGGAATGGTTGTCAATGTGTGCATTCAACTTACTGAGCTAAACTGCTGTTTGTATGCAGCAGTTTAGAAAACATTTCTGTGTAGATTCTCAAACAGACATTTCCAGCAAAATACCGGCCTATAAGAAATAGCAGTAAGACTGCGTCTAAAACTCAGAGGGAACGTTTCTTTCAAACTGCTCTGCAGTGTGTTCGTTCACCAAAGGTCGTTGAATCTATGTTTGGATTCAGCGAGTTTGAAACACGTTTATTCTAGGAGCTGCATTTCGATATTCCAGAGTGTATGGGAGTAAATGCTGTAAAGAGAAATATCTGTTTCTAAAACCAAAACGGAGCTATCTAACAGAATGGTTGTGAATGTGTGCATTCAACTTAAAGGGTTAATCTGCTCTTCTTAGGCAGCAGTTTAGAAACCCTTTATATGCAAATTCTAAAATCAACATTTGCAGCAAAACACCAGCCTCAAAGAAGTAGCAGTAAGACTGCATCTATAACATAGAAGAAACGTTTTCTTCAAAATGCTCTGCTCTGTGTTCATTCAACTAAGAGTCTTGAGTATATGTTCAGATTCAGCGAGTAAGAAACACGTTTCTTCCAGGAGCTGCATTTGCATATTCCAGAGTGTACTGGAGTATAAGGTTTAAAGTGAAATATCTGGTTCTAAAACAAACACGGAGCCATCTAACAGAATGGTTGTCACTGTGTGCATTCAGCTTATTGAGATAAACTGTTGTTTCTATGCAGCAGTTTAGAAAAGATTTTTGTGCAGATTCTAAAACAGACATTCCCAGCAAAATACCGGCCTCTAAGAAATAGCAATAAGACTGCGTCTAAAACTCAAATAAAACGTTTCTTTCAAACTGCTGTGCTGTGTGTTCGTTCACCTAAGGGAGTTGAATCTATGTTTAGATTCAGCGACTTAGAAACACGTCTATTCTGGGAGCTGCGTTTGGCTATTCCAGAATGAATGGGAGTATATGCTGTAACTAGAAACACAGGCTTCTAAAACCAAAACGGAGCTAGCTAACAGAATGATTGTGAATGAGGGCATTCAACATAACGAATTAAACTGCTCCACTTATGCAGCAGTTTACAAACCATTTGTATGGAAATTCTAAAACCAACAATTCCAGGAAAACACCAGCCTAAAAGCAATAGCAGTAACAGTGCATCTATAACATGGAAGAAATGTTTTTTTCAAACTCCTCTGCTGCGTCTTCATTCACCTAAGAGACTTCAATATATGCTCAGATTCAGCGAGTTACAAACATGTTTCTTCCAGGAGCTGCGTTTGCATATATCAGAGTGTACTGGGGTACAAGATGTAAAGGGAAATATCTGATTATACGTAGAAACCCGTTTCTTTTAGGAGCTGCGTTTGGATATTCCAGAGTGAATGAGAGTATATGCTGTAAAGAGAAATAACTTCTTCTAAAACCAAAAGGCAGCTATGTAACTGAATGGTTGTCAATGCGTGCATTCACCTTCCAGAGATGAACTCGTGTGTGGATTCAGCAGTCCGCAAACACTTTCTGTGCAGAGTCCCAAAACAGGCGTTTTCAGCCCATTACCGGCATATGGAAGAAACAGCAGTAAGCACAGGGAAATATCTGCTTCTAAATCCAAAACGCAGCTATCTAACAGAACGGTTGTCAATGTGTGCACTCAACTTCCAGAGTTAAACCCATGTGTGGATTCAGCAGTCTGCAAACACTTTCTCTGCAGAGTCCCAAAACAGGCGTTTTCAGCCCATTACCGGCATATGGAAGAAGCAGCAGTAAGCACAGGGAAATATCTGCTTCTAAATCCAAAACGCAGCTATCTAACAGAACGGTTGTCAATGTGTGCACTCAACTTCCAGAGTTAAACCCGTGTGTGGATTCAGCAGCCTGCAGAGACTTTCTCTGCAGAGTCCCAAAACAGGCGTTTTCAGCCCATTACCGGCATATGGAAGAAACAGCAGTAAGCACAGGGAAATATCTGCTTCTAAATCCAAAACCCAGCTATCTAACAGAACGGTTGTCAATGTGTGCACTCAACTTCCAGAGTTAAACCCGTGTGTGGATTCAGCAGTCTGCAAACACTTTCTCTGCAGAGTCCCAAAACAGGCGTTTTCAGCCCATTACCGGCATATGGAAGAAACAGCAGTAAGCACAGGGAAATATCTGCTTCTAAATCCAAAACGCAGCTATCTAACAGAACGGTTGTCAATGTGTGCACTCAACTTCCAGAGTTAAACTCGTGTGTGGATTCAGCAGCCTGCAGAGACTTTCTCTGCAGAGTCCCAAAACAGGCGTTTTCAGCCCATTACCGGCATATGGAAGAAACAGCAGTAAGCACAGGGAAATATCTGCTTCTAAATCCAAAACGCAGCTATCTAACAGAACGGTTGTCAATGTGTGCACTCAACTTCCAGAGTTAAACCCGTGTGTGGATTCAGCAGTCTGCAGAGACTTTCTCTGCAGAGTCCCAAAACAGGCGTTTTCAGCCCATTACCGGCATATGGAAGAAACAGCAGTAAGCACAGGGAAATATCTGCTTCTAAATCCAAAACGCAGCTATCTAACAGAACGGTTGTCAATGTGTGCACTCAACTTCCAGAGTTAAACCCGTGTGTGGATTCAGCAGTCTGCAAACACTTTCTCTGCAGAGTCCCAAAACAGGCGTTTTCAGCCCATTACCGGCATATGGAAGAAACAGCAGTAAGCACAGGGAAATATCTGCTTCTAAATCCAAAACGCAGCTATCTAACAGAACGGTTGTCAATGTGTGCACTCAACTTCCAGAGTCAAACCCGTGTGTGGATTCAGCAGTCTGCAGAGACTTTCTCTGCAGAGTCCCAAAACAGGCGTTTTCAGCCCATTACCGGCATATGGAAGAAACAGCAGTAAGCACAGGGAAATATCTGCTTCTAAATCCAAAACGCAGCTATCTAACAGAACGGTTGTCAATGTGTGCACTCAACTTCCAGAGTTAAACCCGTGTGTGGATTCAGCAGTCTGCAGAGACTTTCTCTGCAGAGTCCCAAAACAGGCGTTTTCAGCCCATTACCGGCATATGGAAGAAACAGCAGTAAGCACAGGGAAATATCTGCTTCTAAATCCAAAACGCAGCTATCTAACAGAACGGTTGTCAATGTGTGCACTCAACTTCCAGAGTTAAACCCGTGTGTGGATTCAGCAGTCTGCAGAGACTTTCTCTGCAGAGTCCCAAAACAGGCGTTTTCAGCCCATTACCGGCATATGGAAGAAACAGCAGTAAGCACAGGGAAATATCTGCTTCTAAATCCAAAACGCAGCTATCTAACAGAACGGTTGTCAATGTGTGCACTCAACTTCCAGAGTTAAACCCGTGTGTGGATTCAGCAGTCTGCAGAGACTTTCTCTGCAGAGTCCCAAAACAGGCGTTTTCAGCCCATTACCGGCATATGGAAGAAACAGCAGTAAGCACAGGGAAATATCTGCTTCTAAATCCAAAACGCAGCTATCTAACAGAACGGTTGTCAATGTGTGCACTCAACTTCCAGAGTTAAACCCGTGTGTGGATTCAGCAGTCTGCAGAGACTTTCTCTGCAGAGTCCCAAAACAGGCGTTTTCAGCCCATTACCGGCATATGGAAGAAACAGCAGTAAGCACAGGGAAATATCTGCTTCTAAATCCAAAACGCAGCTATCTAACAGAACGGTTGTCAATGTGTGCACTCAACTTCCAGAGTTAAACCCGTGTGTGGATTCAGCAGTCTGCAAACACTTTCTCTGCAGAGTCCCAAAACAGGCGTTTTCAGCCCATTACCGGCATATGGAAGAAACAGCAGTAAGCACAGGGAAATATCTGCTTCTAAATCCAAAATGCAGCTATCTAACAGAACGGTTGTCAATGTGTGCACTCAACTTCCAGAGTTAAACCCGTGTGGATTCAGCAGTCTGCAAACACTTTCTCTGCAGAGTCCCAAAACAGGCGTTTTCAGCCCAATACCGGCATTTGGAAGAAACGGCAGTAGGCACAGGGAAATATCTGCTTCTAAATCCAAAACGCAGCTATCTAACAGAACGGTTGTCAATGTGTGCACTCAACTTCCAGAGTTAAACCCGTGTGTGGATTTTGCAGTCTGCAAACACTTTCTCTGCAGAGTCCCAAAACAGGCGTTTTCAGCCCAATACCGGCATTTGGAAGAAACGGCAGTAGGCACAGGGAAATATCTGCTTCTAAATCCAAAACGCAGCTATCTAACAGAACGGTTGTCAATGTGTGCACTCAACTTCCAGAGTTAAACCCGTGTGGATTCAGCAGTCTGCAAACACTTTCTCTGCAGAGTCCCAAAACAGGCGTTTTCAGCCCATTACCGGCATATGGAAGAAACAGCAGTAAGCACAGGGAAATATCTGCTTCTAAATCCAAAACGCAGCTATCTAACAGAACGGTTGTCAATGTGTGCACTCAACTTCCAGAGTTAAACCCGTGTGGATTCAGCAGTCTGCAAACACTTTCTCCGCAGAGTCCCAAAACAGGCGTTTTCAGCCCATTACCGGCATATGGACGAAACAGCAGTAAGCACAGGGAAATATCTGCTTCTAAATCCAAAACGCAGCTATCTAACAGAACGGTTGTCAATGTGTGCACTCAACTTCCAGAGTTAAACCCGTGTGTGGATTCAGCAGTCTGCAAACACTTTCTCTGCAGAGTCCCAAAACAGGCGTTTTCAGCCCATTACCGGCATATGGACGAAACAGCAGTAAGCACAGGGAAATATCTGCTTCTAAATCCAAAACGCAGCTATCTAACAGAACGGTTGTCAATGTGTGCACTCAACTTCCAGAGTTAAACCCGTGTGTGGATTCAGCAGTCTGCAAACACTTTCTGTGCAGAGTCTGAAAACAGGCCTTTCCGGCCCAGTACCGGCATATATAAGAAAGAGCATTAAGACTGCGTCTAAAACTCAGAAGAAACGTTTATTTCAACCTGCTCGGCCGTGTGTTCTCTGACCTAAGGGAGTTTAATCTATGTTTAGATTCAGCGAGATAGAAACACGTTTATTCTAGGAGCTGTCTTTGGATATTCCGGAATGAATGGGAGTATATGCTGTAAAGAGAAATATCTGTTTCTAAAACCAAAATGGATCTATCTAGCAGAGTGGTTGTGAATGTGTGCCTTTGGCTTAAAGAGGTAAACTGCTCTTCTCATGCAGCACTTTAGAAACCCTTTATATGCAAATTCTCATACAGGCCTTTCCAGCAAAACACCAGCCTAAAGGAAATAGCAGTAAGACTGCATCTTTAACATGGATGAAACTGTTTTCAAACTGCTCTGCTGTGTGTTCATTCGTATAAGAGGCTTGAATATATGTTCAGATTCAGCTAATTAGCAACACGTTTCTTCCAGGAGCTGTGTTTGCCTATTCCAGAGTATACTGGAGTATAAGATGTAAAGACAAATGTCTCGTTCCAAAAGAAAAACGGATGATCTAATGGAATGGTTGTCAATGTGTGCATTCAACTTACTGAGCTAAACTGCTGTTTGTATGCAGCAGTTTAGAAAACATTTCTGTGTAGATTCTCAAACAGACATTTCCAGCAAAATACCGGCCTATAAGAAATAGCAGTAAGACTGCGTCTAAAACTCAGAGGGAACGTTTCTTTCAAACTGCTCTGCAGTGTGTTCGTTCACCAAAGGTCGTTGAATCTATGTTTGGATTCAGCGAGTTTGAAACACGTTTATTCTAGGAGCTGCATTTCGATATTCCAGAGTGTATGGGAGTAAATGCTGTAAAGAGAAATATCTGTTTCTAAAACCAAAACGGAGCTATCTAACAGAATGGTTGTGAATGTGTGCATTCAACTTAAAGGGTTAATCTGCTCTTCTTAGGCAGCAGTTTAGAAACCCTTTATATGCAAATTCTAAAATCAACATTTGCAGCAAAACACCAGCCTCAAAGAAGTAGCAGTAAGACTGCATCTATAACATAGAAGAAACGTTTTCTTCAAAATGCTCTGCTCTGTGTTCATTCAACTAAGAGTCTTGAGTATATGTTCAGATTCAGCGAGTAAGAAACACGTTTCTTCCAGGAGCTGCATTTGCATATTCCAGAGTGTACTGGAGTATAAGGTTTAAAGTGAAATATCTGGTTCTAAAACAAACACGGAGCCATCTAACAGAATGGTTGTCACTGTGTGCATTCAGCTTATTGAGATAAACTGTTGTTTCTATGCAGCAGTTTAGAAAAGATTTTTGTGCAGATTCTAAAACAGACATTCCCAGCAAAATACCGGCCTCTAAGAAATAGCAATAAGACTGCGTCTAAAACTCAAATAAAACGTTTCTTTCAAACTGCTGTGCTGTGTGTTCGTTCACCTAAGGGAGTTGAATCTATGTTTAGATTCAGCGACTTAGAAACACGTCTATTCTGGGAGCTGCGTTTGGCTATTCCAGAATGAATGGGAGTATATGCTGTAACTAGAAACACAGGCTTCTAAAACCAAAACGGAGCTAGCTAACAGAATGATTGTGAATGAGGGCATTCAACATAACGAATTAAACTGCTCCACTTATGCAGCAGTTTACAAACCATTTGTATGGAAATTCTAAAACCAACATTTCCAGGAAAACACCAGCCTAAAAGCAATAGCAGTAACAGTGCATCTATAACATGGAAGAAATGTTTTTTTCAAACTCCTCTGCTGCGTCTTCATTCACCTAAGAGACTTCAATATATGCTCAGATTCAGCGAGTTACAAACACGTTTCTTCCAGGAGCTGCGTTTGCATATATCAGAGTGTACTGGGGTACAAGATGTAAAGGGAAATATCTGATTATACGTAGAAACCCGTTTCTTTTAGGAGCTGCGTTTGGATATTCCAGAGTGAATGAGAGTATATGCTGTAAAGAGAAATAACTTCTTCTAAAACCAAAAGGCAGCTATGTAACTGAATGGTTGTCAATGCGTGCATTCACCTTCCAGAGATGAACTCGTGTGTGGATTCAGCAGTCCGAAAACACTTTCTGTGCAGAGTCCCAAAACAGGCGTTTTCAGCCCATTACCGGCATATGGAAGAAACAGCAGTAAGCACAGGTAAATATCTGCTTCTAAATCCAAAACGCAGCTATCTAACAGAACGGTTGTCAATGTGTGCACTCAACTTCCAGAGTTAAACCCGTGTGTGGATTCAGCAGTCTGCAGAGACTTTCTCTGCAGAGTCCCAAAACAGGCGTTTTCAGCCCATTACCGGCATATGGAAGAAACAGCAGTAAGCACAGGGAAATATCTGCTTCTAAATCCAAAACGCAGCTATCTAACAGAACGGTTGTCAATGTGTGCACTCAACTTCCAGAGTTAAACCCGTGTGTGGATTCAGCAGTCTGCAGAGACTTTCTCTGCAGAGTCCCAAAACAGGCGTTTTTCAGCCCATTACCGGCATATGGAAGAAACAGCAGTAAGCACAGGGAAATATCTGCTTCTAAATCCAAAACGCAGCTATCTAACAGAACGGTTGTCAATGTGTGCACTCAACTTCCAGAGTCAAACCCGTGTGTGGATTCAGCAGTCTGCAGAGACTTTCTCTGCAGAGTCCCAAAACAGGCGTTTTCAGCCCATTACCGGCATATGGAAGAAACAGCAGTAAGCACAGGGAAATATCTGCTTCTAAATCCAAAACGCAGCTATCTAACAGAACGGTTGTCAATGTGTGCACTCAACTTCCAGAGTTAAACCCGTGTGTGGATTCAGCAGTCTGCAGAGACTTTCTCTGCAGAGTCCCAAAACAGGCGTTTTCAGCCCATTACCGGCATATGGAAGAAACAGCAGTAAGCACAGGGAAATATCTGCTTCTAAATCCAAAACGCAGCTATCTAACAGAACGGTTGTCAATGTGTGCACTCAACTTCCAGAGTTAAACCCGTGTGTGGATTCAGCAGTCTGCAGAGACTTTCTCTGCAGAGTCCCAAAACAGGCGTTTTCAGCCCATTACCGGCATATGGAAGAAACAGCAGTAAGCACAGGGAAATATCTGCTTCTAAATCCAAAACGCAGCTATCTAACAGAACGGTTGTCAATGTGTGCACTCAACTTCCAGAGTTAAACCCGTGTGTGGATTCAGCAGTCTGCAGAGACTTTCTCTGCAGAGTCCCAAAACAGGCGTTTTCAGCCCATTACCGGCATATGGAAGAAACAGCAGTAAGCACAGGGAAATATCTGCTTCTAAATCCAAAACGCAGCTATCTAACAGAACGGTTGTCAATGTGTGCACTCAACTTCCAGAGTTAAACCCGTGTGTGGATTCAGCAGTCTGCAGAGACTTTCTCTGCAGAGTCCCAAAACAGGCGTTTTCAGCCCATTACCGGCATATGGAAGAAACAGCAGTAAGCACAGGGAAATATCTGCTTCTAAATCCAAAACGCAGCTATCTAACAGAACGGTTGTCAATGTGTGCACTCAACTTCCAGAGTTAAACCCGTGTGTGGATTCAGCAGTCTGCAGAGACTTTCTCTGCAGAGTCCCAAAACAGGCGTTTTCAGCCCATTACCGGCATATGGAAGAAACAGCAGTAAGCACAGGGAAATATCTGCTTCTAAATCCAAAACGCAGCTATCTAACAGAACGGTTGTCAATGTGTGCACTCAACTTCCAGAGTTAAACCCGTGTGTGGATTCAGCAGTCTGCAGAGACTTTCTCTGCAGAGTCCCAAAACAGGCGTTTTCAGCCCATTACCGGCATATGGAAGAAACAGCAGTAAGCACAGGGAAATATCTGCTTCTAAATCCAAAACGCAGCTATCTAACAGAACGGTTGTCAATGTGTGCACTCAACTTCCAGAGTTAAACCCGTGTGTGGATTCAGCAGTCTGCAGAGACTTTCTCTGCAGAGTCCCAAAACAGGCGTTTTCAGCCCATTACCGGCATATGGAAGAAACAGCAGTAAGCACAGGGAAATATCTGCTTCTAAATCCAAAACGCAGCTATCTAACAGAACGGTTGTCAATGTGTGCACTCAACTTCCAGAGTTAAACCCGTGTGTGGATTCAGCAGTCTGCAGAGACTTTCTCTGCAGAGTCCCAAAACAGGCGTTTTTCAGCCCATTACCGGCATATGGAAGAAACAGCAGTAAGCACAGGGAAATATCTGCTTCTAAATCCAAAACGCAGCTATCTAACAGAACGGTTGTCAATGTGTGCACTCAACTTCCAGAGTCAAACCCGTGTGTGGATTCAGCAGTCTGCAGAGACTTTCTCTGCAGAGTCCCAAAACAGGCGTTTTCAGCCCATTACCGGCATATGGAAGAAACAGCAGTAAGCACAGGGAAATATCTGCTTCTAAATCCAAAACGCAGCTATCTAACAGAACGGTTGTCAATGTGTGCACTCAACTTCCAGAGTTAAACCCGTGTGTGGATTCAGCAGTCTGCAGAGACTTTCTCTGCAGAGTCCCAAAACAGGCGTTTTCAGCCCATTACCGGCATATGGAAGAAACAGCAGTAAGCACAGGGAAATATCTGCTTCTAAATCCAAAACGCAGCTATCTAACAGAACGGTTGTCAATGTGTGCACTCAACTTCCAGAGTTAAACCCGTGTGTGGATTCAGCAGTCTGCAGAGACTTTCTCTGCAGAGTCCCAAAACAGGCGTTTTCAGCCCATTACCGGCATATGGAAGAAACAGCAGTAAGCACAGGGAAATATCTGCTTCTAAATCCAAAACGCAGCTATCTAACAGAACGGTTGTCAATGTGTGCACTCAACTTCCAGAGTTAAACCCGTGTGTGGATTCAGCAGTCTGCAGAGACTTTCTCTGCAGAGTCCCAAAACAGGCGTTTTCAGCCCATTACCGGCATATGGAAGAAACAGCAGTAAGCACAGGGAAATATCTGCTTCTAAATCCAAAACGCAGCTATCTAACAGAACGGTTGTCAATGTGTGCACTCAACTTCCAGAGTTAAACCCGTGTGTGGATTCAGCAGTCTGCAAACACTTTCTCTGCAGAGTCCCAAAACAGGCGTTTTCAGCCCATTACCGGCATATGGAAGAAACAGCAGTAAGCACAGGGAAATATCTGCTTCTAAATCCAAAACGCAGCTATCTAACAGAACGGTTGTCAATGTGTGCACTCAACTTCCAGAGTTAAACCCGTGTGTGGATTCAGCAGTCTGCAAACACTTTCTCTGCAGAGTCCCAAAACAGGCGTTTTCAGCCCATTACCGGCATATGGAAGAAACAGCAGTAAGCACAGGGAAATATCTGCTTCTAAATCCAAAATGCAGCTATCTAACAGAACGGTTGTCAATGTGTGCACTCAACTTCCAGAGTTAATCCCGTGTGGATTCAGCAGTCTGCAAACACTTTCTCTGCAGAGTCCCAAAACAGGCGTTTTCAGCCCATTACCGGCATATGGACGAAACAGCAGTAAGCACAGGGAAATATCTGCTTCTAAATCCAAAACGCAGCTATCTAACAGAACGGTTGTCAATGTGTGCACTCAACTTCCAGAGTTAAACCCGTGTGTGGATTCAGCAGTCTGCAAACACTTTCTCTGCAGAGTCCCAAAACAGGCGTTTTCAGCCCATTACCGGCATATGGACGAAACAGCAGTAAGCACAGGGAAATATCTGCTTCTAAATCCAAAACGCAGCTATCTAACAGAACGGTTGTCAATGTGTGCACTCAACTTCCAGAGTTAAACCCGTGTGTGGATTCAGCAGTCTGCAAACACTTTCTGTGCAGAGTCTGAAAACAGGCCTTTCCGGCCCAGTACCGGCATATATAAGAAAGAGCATTAAGACTGCGTCTAAAACTCAGAAGAAACGTTTATTTCAACCTGCTCGGCCGTGTGTTCTCTGACCTAAGGGAGTTTAATCTATGTTTAGATTCAGCGAGATAGAAACACGTTTATTCTAGGAGCTGTCTTTGGATATTCCGGAATGAATGGGAGTATATGCTGTAAAGAGAAATATCTGTTTCTAAAACCAAAATGGATCTATCTAGCAGAGTGGTTGTGAATGTGTGCCTTTGGCTTAAAGAGGTAAACTGCTCTTCTCATGCAGCACTTTAGAAACCCTTTATATGCAAATTCTCATACAGGCCTTTCCAGCAAAACACCAGCCTAAAGGAAATAGCAGTAAGACTGCATCTTTAACATGGATGAAACTGTTTTCAAACTGCTCTGCTGTGTGTTCATTCGTATAAGAGGCTTGAATATATGTTCAGATTCAGCTAATTAGCAACACGTTTCTTCCAGGAGCTGTGTTTGCCTATTCCAGAGTATACTGGAGTATAAGATGTAAAGACAAATGTCTCGTTCCAAAAGAAAAACGGATGATCTAATGGAATGGTTGTCAATGTGTGCATTCAACTTACTGAGCTAAACTGCTGTTTGTATGCAGCAGTTTAGAAAACATTTCTGTGTAGATTCTCAAACAGACATTTCCAGCAAAATACCGGCCTATAAGAAATAGCAGTAAGACTGCGTCTAAAACTCAGAGGGAACGTTTCTTTCAAACTGCTCTGCAGTGTGTTCGTTCACCAAAGGTCGTTGAATCTATGTTTGGATTCAGCGAGTTTGAAACACGTTTATTCTAGGAGCTGCATTTCGATATTCCAGAGTGTATGGGAGTAAATGCTGTAAAGAGAAATATCTGTTTCTAAAACCAAAACGGAGCTATCTAACAGAATGGTTGTGAATGTGTGCATTCAACTTAAAGGGTTAATCTGCTCTTCTTAGGCAGCAGTTTAGAAACCCTTTATATGCAAATTCTAAAATCAACATTTGCAGCAAAACACCAGCCTCAAAGAAGTAGCAGTAAGACTGCATCTATAACATAGAAGAAACGTTTTCTTCAAAATGCTCTGCTCTGTGTTCATTCAACTAAGAGTCTTGAGTATATGTTCAGATTCAGCGAGTAAGAAACACGTTTCTTCCAGGAGCTGCATTTGCATATTCCAGAGTGTACTGGAGTATAAGGTTTAAAGTGAAATATCTGGTTCTAAAACAAACACGGAGCCATCTAACAGAATGGTTGTCACTGTGTGCATTCAGCTTATTGAGATAAACTGTTGTTTCTATGCAGCAGTTTAGAAAAGATTTTTGTGCAGATTCTAAAACAGACATTCCCAGCAAAATACCGGCCTCTAAGAAATAGCAATAAGACTGCGTCTAAAACTCAAATAAAACGTTTCTTTCAAACTGCTGTGCTGTGTGTTCGTTCACCTAAGGGAGTTGAATCTATGTTTAGATTCAGCGACTTAGAAACACGTCTATTCTGGGAGCTGCGTTTGGCTATTCCAGAATGAATGGGAGTATATGCTGTAACTAGAAACACAGGCTTCTAAAACCAAAACGGAGCTAGCTAACAGAATGATTGTGAATGAGGGCATTCAACATAACGAATTAAACTGCTCCACTTATGCAGCAGTTTACAAACCATTTGTATGGAAATTCTAAAACCAACATTTCCAGGAAAACACCAGCCTAAAAGCAATAGCAGTAACAGTGCATCTATAACATGGAAGAAATGTTTTTTTCAAACTCCTCTGCTGCGTCTTCATTCACCTAAGAGACTTCAATATATGCTCAGATTCAGCGAGTTACAAACACGTTTCTTCCAGGAGCTGCGTTTGCATATATCAGAGTGTACTGGGGTACAAGATGTAAAGGGAAATATCTGATTATACGTAGAAACCCGTTTCTTTTAGGAGCTGCGTTTGGATATTCCAGAGTGAATGAGAGTATATGCTGTAAAGAGAAATAACTTCTTCTAAAACCAAAAGGCAGCTATGTAACTGAATGGTTGTCAATGCGTGCATTCACCTTCCAGAGATGAACTCGTGTGTGGATTCAGCAGTCCGCAAACACTTTCTGTGCAGAGTCCCAAAACAGGCGTTTTCAGCCCATTACCGGCATATGGAAGAAACAGCAGTAAGCACAGGGAAATATCTGCTTCTAAATCCAAAACGCAGCTATCTAACAGAACGGTTGTCAATGTGTGCACTCAACTTCCAGAGTTAAACCCGTGTGTGGATTCAGCAGTCTGCAGAGACTTTCTCTGCAGAGTCCCAAAACAGGCGTTTTCAGCCCATTACCGGCATATGGAAGAAACAGCAGTAAGCACAGGGAAATATCTGCTTCTAAATCCAAAACGCAGCTATCTAACAGAACGGTTGTCAATGTGTGCACTCAACTTCCAGAGTTAAACCCATGTGTGGATTCAGCAGTCTGCAAACACTTTCTCTGCAGAGTCCCAAAACAGGCGTTTTCAGCCCATTACCGGCATATGGAAGAAGCAGCAGTAAGCACAGGGAAATATCTGCTTCTAAATCCAAAACGCAGCTATCTAACAGAACGGTTGTCAATGTGTGCACTCAACTTCCAGAGTTAAACCCGTGTGTGGATTCAGCAGCCTGCAGAGACTTTCTCTGCAGAGTCCCAAAACAGGCGTTTTCAGCCCATTACCGGCATATGGAAGAAACAGCAGTAAGCACAGGGAAATATCTGCTTCTAAATCCAAAACCCAGCTATCTAACAGAACGGTTGTCAATGTGTGCACTCAACTTCCAGAGTTAAACCCGTGTGTGGATTCAGCAGTCTGCAAACACTTTCTCTGCAGAGTCCCAAAACAGGCGTTTTCAGCCCATTACCGGCATATGGAAGAAACAGCAGTAAGCACAGGGAAATATCTGCTTCTAAATCCAAAACGCAGCTATCTAACAGAACGGTTGTCAATGTGTGCACTCAACTTCCAGAGTTAAACTCGTGTGTGGATTCAGCAGCCTGCAGAGACTTTCTCTGCAGAGTCCCAAAACAGGCGTTTTCAGCCCATTACCGGCATATGGAAGAAACAGCAGTAAGCACAGGGAAATATCTGCTTCTAAATCCAAAACGCAGCTATCTAACAGAACGGTTGTCAATGTGTGCACTCAACTTCCAGAGTTAAACCCGTGTGTGGATTCAGCAGTCTGCAGAGACTTTCTCTGCAGAGTCCCAAAACAGGCGTTTTCAGCCCATTACCGGCATATGGAAGAAACAGCAGTAAGCACAGGGAAATATCTGCTTCTAAATCCAAAACGCAGCTATCTAACAGAACGGTTGTCAATGTGTGCACTCAACTTCCAGAGTTAAACCCGTGTGTGGATTCAGCAGTCTGCAAACACTTTCTCTGCAGAGTCCCAAAACAGGCGTTTTCAGCCCATTACCGGCATATGGAAGAAACAGCAGTAAGCACAGGGAAATATCTGCTTCTAAATCCAAAACGCAGCTATCTAACAGAACGGTTGTCAATGTGTGCACTCAACTTCCAGAGTCAAACCCGTGTGTGGATTCAGCAGTCTGCAGAGACTTTCTCTGCAGAGTCCCAAAACAGGCGTTTTCAGCCCATTACCGGCATATGGAAGAAACAGCAGTAAGCACAGGGAAATATCTGCTTCTAAATCCAAAACGCAGCTATCTAACAGAACGGTTGTCAATGTGTGCACTCAACTTCCAGAGTTAAACCCGTGTGTGGATTCAGCAGTCTGCAGAGACTTTCTCTGCAGAGTCCCAAAACAGGCGTTTTCAGCCCATTACCGGCATATGGAAGAAACAGCAGTAAGCACAGGGAAATATCTGCTTCTAAATCCAAAACGCAGCTATCTAACAGAACGGTTGTCAATGTGTGCACTCAACTTCCAGAGTTAAACCCGTGTGTGGATTCAGCAGTCTGCAGAGACTTTCTCTGCAGAGTCCCAAAACAGGCGTTTTCAGCCCATTACCGGCATATGGAAGAAACAGCAGTAAGCACAGGGAAATATCTGCTTCTAAATCCAAAACGCAGCTATCTAACAGAACGGTTGTCAATGTGTGCACTCAACTTCCAGAGTTAAACCCGTGTGTGGATTCAGCAGTCTGCAGAGACTTTCTCTGCAGAGTCCCAAAACAGGCGTTTTCAGCCCATTACCGGCATATGGAAGAAACAGCAGTAAGCACAGGGAAATATCTGCTTCTAAATCCAAAACGCAGCTATCTAACAGAACGGTTGTCAATGTGTGCACTCAACTTCCAGAGTTAAACCCGTGTGTGGATTCAGCAGTCTGCAGAGACTTTCTCTGCAGAGTCCCAAAACAGGCGTTTTCAGCCCATTACCGGCATATGGAAGAAACAGCAGTAAGCACAGGGAAATATCTGCTTCTAAATCCAAAACGCAGCTATCTAACAGAACGGTTGTCAATGTGTGCACTCAACTTCCAGAGTTAAACCCGTGTGTGGATTCAGCAGTCTGCAGAGACTTTCTCTGCAGAGTCCCAAAACAGGCGTTTTCAGCCCATTACCGGCATATGGAAGAAACAGCAGTAAGCACAGGGAAATATCTGCTTCTAAATCCAAAACGCAGCTATCTAACAGAACGGTTGTCAATGTGTGCACTCAACTTCCAGAGTTAAACCCGTGTGTGGATTCAGCAGTCTGCAAACACTTTCTCTGCAGAGTCCCAAAACAGGCGTTTTCAGCCCATTACCGGCATATGGAAGAAACAGCAGTAAGCACAGGGAAATATCTGCTTCTAAATCCAAAATGCAGCTATCTAACAGAACGGTTGTCAATGTGTGCACTCAACTTCCAGAGTTAAACCCGTGTGGATTCAGCAGTCTGCAAACACTTTCTCTGCAGAGTCCCAAAACAGGCGTTTTCAGCCCAATACCGGCATTTGGAAGAAACGGCAGTAGGCACAGGGAAATATCTGCTTCTAAATCCAAAACGCAGCTATCTAACAGAACGGTTGTCAATGTGTGCACTCAACTTCCAGAGTTAAACCCGTGTGTGGATTTTGCAGTCTGCAAACACTTTCTCTGCAGAGTCCCAAAACAGGCGTTTTCAGCCCAATACCGGCATTTGGAAGAAACGGCAGTAGGCACAGGGAAATATCTGCTTCTAAATCCAAAACGCAGCTATCTAACAGAACGGTTGTCAATGTGTGCACTCAACTTCCAGAGTTAAACCCGTGTGGATTCAGCAGTCTGCAAACACTTTCTCTGCAGAGTCCCAAAACAGGCGTTTTCAGCCCATTACCGGCATATGGAAGAAACAGCAGTAAGCACAGGGAAATATCTGCTTCTAAATCCAAAACGCAGCTATCTAACAGAACGGTTGTCAATGTGTGCACTCAACTTCCAGAGTTAAACCCGTGTGGATTCAGCAGTCTGCAAACACTTTCTCCGCAGAGTCCCAAAACAGGCGTTTTCAGCCCATTACCGGCATATGGACGAAACAGCAGTAAGCACAGGGAAATATCTGCTTCTAAATCCAAAACGCAGCTATCTAACAGAACGGTTGTCAATGTGTGCACTCAACTTCCAGAGTTAAACCCGTGTGTGGATTCAGCAGTCTGCAAACACTTTCTCTGCAGAGTCCCAAAACAGGCGTTTTCAGCCCATTACCGGCATATGGACGAAACAGCAGTAAGCACAGGGAAATATCTGCTTCTAAATCCAAAACGCAGCTATCTAACAGAACGGTTGTCAATGTGTGCACTCAACTTCCAGAGTTAAACCCGTGTGTGGATTCAGCAGTCTGCAAACACTTTCTGTGCAGAGTCTGAAAACAGGCCTTTCCGGCCCAGTACCGGCATATATAAGAAAGAGCATTAAGACTGCGTCTAAAACTCAGAAGAAACGTTTATTTCAACCTGCTCGGCCGTGTGTTCTCTGACCTAAGGGAGTTTAATCTATGTTTAGATTCAGCGAGATAGAAACACGTTTATTCTAGGAGCTGTCTTTGGATATTCCGGAATGAATGGGAGTATATGCTGTAAAGAGAAATATCTGTTTCTAAAACCAAAATGGATCTATCTAGCAGAGTGGTTGTGAATGTGTGCCTTTGGCTTAAAGAGGTAAACTGCTCTTCTCATGCAGCACTTTAGAAACCCTTTATATGCAAATTCTCATACAGGCCTTTCCAGCAAAACACCAGCCTAAAGGAAATAGCAGTAAGACTGCATCTTTAACATGGATGAAACTGTTTTCAAACTGCTCTGCTGTGTGTTCATTCGTATAAGAGGCTTGAATATATGTTCAGATTCAGCTAATTAGCAACACGTTTCTTCCAGGAGCTGTGTTTGCCTATTCCAGAGTATACTGGAGTATAAGATGTAAAGACAAATGTCTCGTTCCAAAAGAAAAACGGATGATCTAATGGAATGGTTGTCAATGTGTGCATTCAACTTACTGAGCTAAACTGCTGTTTGTATGCAGCAGTTTAGAAAACATTTCTGTGTAGATTCTCAAACAGACATTTCCAGCAAAATACCGGCCTATAAGAAATAGCAGTAAGACTGCGTCTAAAACTCAGAGGGAACGTTTCTTTCAAACTGCTCTGCAGTGTGTTCGTTCACCAAAGGTCGTTGAATCTATGTTTGGATTCAGCGAGTTTGAAACACGTTTATTCTAGGAGCTGCATTTCGATATTCCAGAGTGTATGGGAGTAAATGCTGTAAAGAGAAATATCTGTTTCTAAAACCAAAACGGAGCTATCTAACAGAATGGTTGTGAATGTGTGCATTCAACTTAAAGGGTTAATCTGCTCTTCTTAGGCAGCAGTTTAGAAACCCTTTATATGCAAATTCTAAAATCAACATTTGCAGCAAAACACCAGCCTCAAAGAAGTAGCAGTAAGACTGCATCTATAACATAGAAGAAACGTTTTCTTCAAAATGCTCTGCTCTGTGTTCATTCAACTAAGAGTCTTGAGTATATGTTCAGATTCAGCGAGTAAGAAACACGTTTCTTCCAGGAGCTGCATTTGCATATTCCAGAGTGTACTGGAGTATAAGGTTTAAAGTGAAATATCTGGTTCTAAAACAAACACGGAGCCATCTAACAGAATGGTTGTCACTGTGTGCATTCAGCTTATTGAGATAAACTGTTGTTTCTATGCAGCAGTTTAGAAAAGATTTTTGTGCAGATTCTAAAACAGACATTCCCAGCAAAATACCGGCCTCTAAGAAATAGCAATAAGACTGCGTCTAAAACTCAAATAAAACGTTTCTTTCAAACTGCTGTGCTGTGTGTTCGTTCACCTAAGGGAGTTGAATCTATGTTTAGATTCAGCGACTTAGAAACACGTCTATTCTGGGAGCTCCGTTTGGCTATTCCAGAATGAATGGGAGTATATGCTGTAACTAGAAACACAGGCTTCTAAAACCAAAACGGAGCTAGCTAACAGAATGATTGTGAATGAGGGCATTCAACATAACGAATTAAACTGCTCCACTTATGCAGCAGTTTACAAACCATTTGTATGGAAATTCTAAAACCAACATTTCCAGGAAAACACCAGCCTAAAAGCAATAGCAGTAACAGTGCATCTATAACATGGAAGAAATGTTTTTTTCAAACTCCTCTGCTGCGTCTTCATTCACCTAAGAGACTTCAATATATGCTCAGATTCAGCGAGTTACAAACACGTTTCTTCCAGGAGCTGCGTTTGCATATATCAGAGTGTACTGGGGTACAAGATGTAAAGGGAAATATCTGATTATACGTAGAAACCCGTTTCTTTTAGGAGCTGCGTTTGGATATTCCAGAGTGAATGAGAGTATATGCTGTAAAGAGAAATAACTTCTTCTAAAACCAAAAGGCAGCTATGTAACTGAATGGTTGTCAATGCGTGCATTCACCTTCCAGAGATGAACTCGTGTGTGGATTCAGCAGTCCGCAAACACTTTCTGTGCAGAGTCCCAAAACAGGCGTTTTCAGCCCATTACCGGCATATGGAAGAAACAGCAGTAAGCACAGGGAAATATCTGCTTCTAAATCCAAAACGCAGCTATCTAACAGAACGGTTGTCAATGTGTGCACTCAACTTCCAGAGTTAAACCCGTGTGTGGATTCAGCAGTCTGCAGAGACTTTCTCTGCAGAGTCCCAAAACAGGCGTTTTCAGCCCATTACCGGCATATGGAAGAAACAGCAGTAAGCACAGGGAAATATCTGCTTCTAAATCCAAAACGCAGCTATCTAACAGGACGGTTGTCAATGTGTGCACTCAACTTCCAGAGTTAAACCCATGTGTGGATTCAGCAGTCTGCAAACACTTTCTCTGCAGAGTCCCAAAACAGGCGTTTTCAGCCCATTACCAGCATATGGAAGAAGCAGCAGTAAGCACAGGGAAATATCTGCTTCTAAATCCAAAACGCAGCTATCTAACAGAACGGTTGTCAATGTGTGCACTCAACTTCCAGAGTTAAACCCGTGTGTGGATTCAGCAGCCTGCAGAGACTTTCTCTGCAGAGTCCCAAAACAGGCGTTTTCAGCCCATTACCGGCATATGGAAGAAACAGCAGTAAGCACAGGGAAATATCTGCTTCTAAATCCAAAACGCAGCTATCTAACAGAACGGTTGTCAATGTGTGCACTCAACTTCCAGAGTTAAACCCGTGTGTGGATTCAGCAGTCTGCAAACACTTTCTCTGCAGAGTCCCAAAACAGGCGTTTTCAGCCCATTACCGGCATATGGAAGAAACAGCAGTAAGCACAGGGAAATATCTGCTTCTAAATCCAAAACGCAGCTATCTAACAGAACGGTTGTCAATGTGTGCACTCAACTTCCAGAGTTAAACCCGTGTGTGGATTCAGCAGTCTGCAGAGACTTTCTCTGCAGAGTCCCAAAACTGGCGTTTTCAGCCCATTACCGGCATATGGAAGAAACAGCAGTAAGCACAGGGAAATATCTGCTTCGAAATCCAAAACGCAGCTATCTAACAGAACGGTTGTCAATGTGTGCACTCAACTTCCAGAGTTAAACCCGTGTGTGGATTCAGCAGTCTGCAAACAGTTTCTCTGCAGAGTCCCAAAACAGGCGTTTTCAGCCCATTACCGGCATATGGAAGAAACAGCAGTAAGCACAGGGAAATATCTGCTTCTAAATCCAAAACGCAGCTATCTAACAGAACGGTTGTCAATGTGTGCACTCAACTTCCAGAGTTAAACCCGTGTGTGGATTCAGCAGTCTGCAGAGACTTTCTCTGCAGAGTCCCAAAACAGGCGTTTTCAGCCCATTACCGGCATATGGAAGAAACAGCAGTAAGCACAGGGAAATATCTGCTTCTAAATCCAAAACGCAGCTATCTAACAGAACGGTTGTCAATGTGTGCACTCAACTTCCAGAGTTAAACCCGTGTGTGGATTCAGCAGTCTGCAAACACTTTCTCTGCAGAGTCCCAAAACAGGCGTTTTCAGCCCATTACCGGCATATGGAAGAAACAGCAGTAAGCACAGGGAAATATCTGCTTCTAAATCCAAAACGCAGCTATCTAACAGAACGGTTGTCAATGTGTGCACTCAACTTCCAGAGTTAAACCCGTGTGTGGATTCAGCAGTCTGCAAACACTTTCTCTGCAGAGTCCCAAAACAGGCGTTTTCAGCCCATTACCGGCATATGGAAGAAGCAGCAGTAAGCACAGGGAAATATCTGCTTCTAAATCCAAAACGCAGCTATCTAACAGAACGGTTGTCAATGTGTGCACTCAACTTCCAGAGTTAAACACGTGTGTGGATTCAGCAGTCTGCAGAGACTTTCTCTGCAGAGTCCCAAAACAGGCGTTTTCAGCCCATTACCGGCATATGGAAGAAACAGCAGTAAGCACAGGGAAATATCTGCTTCTAAATCCAAAACGCAGCTATCTAACAGAACGGTTGTCAATGTGTGCACTCAATTTCCAGAGTTAAACCCGTGTGTGGATTCAGCAGCCTGCAGAGACTTTCTCTGCAGAGTCCCAAAACAGGCGTTTTCAGCCCATTACCGGCATATGGAAGAAACAGCAGTAAGCACAGGGAAATATCTGCTTCTAAATCCAAAACCCAGCTATCTAACAGAACGGTTGTCAATGTGTGCACTCAACATCCAGAGTTAAACCCGTGTGTGGATTCAGCAGTCTGCAAACACTTTCTCTGCAGAGTCCCAAAACAGGCGTTTTCAGCCCATTACCGGCATATGGAAGAAACAGCAGTAAGCACAGGGAAATATCTGCTT